>NW_004524746.1:4444288-4446794 GCF_000260255.1 Octodon degus | reverse complement strand
CTTTCTTTCTTTCTTTCTTTCTTTCTTTCTTTCTTTCTTTCTTTCTTTCTTTATTGTATTTTAGGGAAGGGCCTAGAGGGTGTTCAGGGTCTTACCACTAGATCGGACTCCTAGTGATCCGCCTATTGCTGGGATTATAGGTGTGCACCACCATGCCCAGTCTCAATTGCCCTCTCAGCATGCCCCAGGGTTGGGGCCATCACGGCAGGATCAGGGATTGAACTCCTGCCCCCTGCACCTGCTTGCAGGCATTTTAACCTGCTGAGCTATTTGGCTGGAAACTTTTCTTTTTCTTTTGGTACCAGGGATCAAATTCAGGACCTTGTGCTTGCCAGGCAGACACTTAAGCTTCTGCACTGCCTCCCCAGCCCTTTGCCCTCCCCCTTCTGTAACATACATTGTTTGCTCCATCTCTTTTCTGGATATTCATCATGGGTGTACTCAGTAATCATTCTTACCCTCACCAGAGTCAAAGTGCTTTGTGTAAAGGGCTTCATTTCTTCTTAGCATTTGTTTCTACTCCACGAAATGTTCACCAGAGGTTGAATCCCAATCATATGTTTCAAAAAGAATGAATATTTTGTGAAGGAGAGTCTGAGAGTTTCTTTATGCAAATAGATGAATATACGGATCACACTTCTATGAAGTGCATTTCAGCTCTATCTACCTGCTTCTTGATTGCAGTGTTTCCCCCTCAGAGAGCTGAGTCTTAGCTAGGTCTCATTGGCTAACTACAGTATCTGCACCTATTTGGAAGAAATGGAAATGCTATTTAGTACCTTCTACCCAGCTCTTGTCAGTGTCATCCAGACCAAATGGTGCACCCGTGTCCACGCACTTTACTTCTGTGACTTACTTCACACACCTGGCTATGTGTCTTGAGTAACTTCAAGTTTTCAGATTCCGTCCCAGCAGACATGAAAACCTTTGCTCACCCTCTTGCTTCCTCTGTTCCTCCCAGAGGAGGACTCGTCTGATGAGCCAGTGCTGGCATAGAGCTCACCTTTAGTTGTGGCAAACATTCAATATCTCTCTGCTTATTTGGCTTTGAGGAGGTTTGTGAAGTATATGCCTGGGTATTTTCAGAACTTCATTTCCCTTCTTGTCCAAGTGGCATTTAGTGGTAAACAAAAACTGATCAGATGTTTAGAATTATCCTTGGCTTATTGTGTTTCCATGGTTACAGGTTTGAGCTGTTCATCTTCCTAATTCAGCCTCGATGACTTACCGTGACTCTGTGACCTCTGCTTATTAAATCTTGATTACTATGTTCCATTTGTGTTGGCCTCCTCCTTATGCAGTACAATCACTTCTACAGGAGGCGTTCCTTCTATATTGAGATTGAAGCCTCTGAACAAAACACTACTTTTCCAATATTTCTCACCTCTCATGATAAAGTCCACCCTAAAATAATTGGGCCTTTTCAAAGCCATACTTTGAGACAAGCAGTATTTTTAAACCCCTGTAATCACTGTTTTTCCTTTATTATATTCTCCAGTATGTGATCAATCATCCACTTTCCTACCTTTCCATGAAGCAAAATTATTTTTCTGTAGTTTTCTTGTATTACCAATATAATGAACGGATAAGTACAATAAAATAATGAGATCATTCTGTGATATAAATAAAATATTATAATACTATTTAACAGAAAATATTTTCAAAGAGTCAGCCAAATAGCTCAGCACATTAAAGTGCCTGCTTAGGCAGAGCACAATGGCCAGGGTTTGATCCCCACTGTGCCCTGCTGCACCCACCCCTGGGGTGTACTGAGAAGATGATTGAGACTGGACGTGGTGGCAAATGCCTGTAATCCCAGCACTGGGAGGCTGAAAACAGGAGGATCACTATGAGTCCAGTCTACATAGGAAGACCTTTAGACCCCATACTAAAAAAAAAATTAAAATTCAAAATTCAAAATTAAAGTTCAACGTAACTCATTCGGAGTAACTGTTGCTTCCTGTGACTAAATTTTGGAAAATCTTAGAAAAATACTTAAGTAGGGAAAAATTGAACTAAGTTATCAAAAGAAGGTAGTATGCCTAGGTAGAATTGCATGTATCACTAACAACATCAAGAATCAGAAGAACAAATCTTAGGTAAAACAGTTGCCTTGTCTCATAAAAATAATATAAAAGCAGGCAACTCATGGAAAGGACCTTATCAATTGTCAGGATTTTTGTAATATGCTGCTCTTACATTGGGCTGATTCATAATTCAGTGTGGTTGCTAGAACTCCAGCTTTTGTGTCCACATTACAGGCAAGAAGAGAAAAAGAACTCCTTGAACTCCATTTATGATGCATACTTGCATCACTGGCCAGAAAAAAGCTATCTGGACACAGGTAGCTGCAAAGAATCTTGGAAGTGTAGTCTTTTACTTAAATGATGTTAAAGGTGGTCAATTAAAAGGCAAATTGTGGCCAAGTTCCGGGAGCCCCCAGACCCAGTCCTAGACCAGGTCCAGTGAGTGTGCGGAGAGCTTCCTGCTACCCTGCGCTGGTGGG
>NW_004524746.1:4428348-4436513 GCF_000260255.1 Octodon degus | reverse complement strand
ATTTTTATTGTTATATTCATTTATGTTTGTAAATAATTTATTTTCAATTTGCAATCTATTAAAAAATTAAAATTAAAAAAACATTTACAAGCTAAACTTTTATTTGTTTGTTTGTTTATTTATTTGTGGCCAGCTTAGCTCTCCCTGAGGGGCAGTGCGGGAATGGCATGTGGTGTTGGGGATCGAACTTAGTTCCCTCCGCTTGCCTAAGTAGGCCCTTTAGACAGATGAACTATCTTGCTGGCCCTCAAGCTAAACTTTTAAAGTAGTCAGTCTCATATTATGGGCAACTTATTTGCTGAGGTAAACAATTTGTTAAGGCTTCGATGTGGTTTATCTTCCAAGGTTCATCTGGGAAAACTTGCTCCTCACTGCAGCAGTGTGGGAGCTGTCAGGCCTCTGAGAGGTGCATCCTGGGTGAGAGTTTGCTGGATCATGGGTGGCCCACCACCAAAAGGGAAGGAGACAGTGTTCTTGGGATCTCTAGTCAGTTCTCATAAGACCAAGTTGTTACGGACAAGCCACTCCCTACACCTGGCTTCCTGCCTTGCCTGTTGATTGCTTCCTCATGTGCACGTTCCTTGCACAGCGATGCCACTGCCATGTGACACTGCTCAGAGAGGGCCCCACAACAGCCAGTGCCATGCTGTCTGAACAGCCCACCTCCACATGTGAGCTAAATGAACCTATGTATAAGTTTTCCTCAGCCTTAAGTATTTCATGTTAGGATAGTCCATAATACAAAGTGGGCTAATAAATAGCTTGACCAAAGGCATTTAATTGTTAAGTGGTGAAGCCAAACTTCTAATTCAATCAATCTGACAAGGTAGCTTCCGGCTCCACATACCACAACATCCTCCACTTACTATGTATTTATCACTTGTCCTCATGTTTATACTTGAATATACCTTAGGATTTTGATATCCAAATATATATTTTCTACCCATTGTCAAAGCAATTCTATAGATATAATCTGCCTTTCTATTTAGAAGCAATCTAGTGATGTGTGTTCGAGGTTCTATCTTTTCCCATACTATCTAATGTGTAAAAGAGAAGCTCACTGAATACTCAGGGGAAGAACCAAAGAAGACTAGGAGAAAGTCATTACTGTTCAGGCAAGTGGTAAAGGAATAAATAGTTTACAAAGTATGAGTAGAAATAATAAGTGTAAACAGTGGGCAAGTTTATACTCAAGAGCCTTACTTTAAAAGCTTAGAAATTGAGAAAAGAATTAACAGAGTTTTGTGCAGTATTGTTACAGATTGTTTGGATTTGTTTGTTCTGGTTTTATCATCTGGGACTATGAGAGTGTATGAAAGCATAAAAAGCCTACAGAAGTAGAAATAGTATTCATAAGGAAGAAGACAAACTGTAGAAGTACTCCCAAAAGCAGGATAAAAAAAGAGGTGAATGAAGAACAAAGCTTCAGCCAAGAAAACAAAAATTCAATTTTCCTTAGTTCTATAGAAAGAGATACAGGAACAACAATTAACCCCCTTTACGTAGGCTTGCTTAGGCACTATTGCGAACTGAGAAATTGAGAGTAGGAGAGTAGGAGACATGAATGCAATGGAATAAAAGAAAATGGGTTGGTGTCCATCTAAGTGACCCATGCCCAGGAACTGTGAATGAGAAGTTAGGTACAGAAAAGCCATCAAAGATCCTGCGGAGGAGGTGGTAGGTGGGAATGGCAGCCAGAGCAAAACGGAAGAAGCTGCTTGGAAAGTCACAAAGGGAAAAAGGCCATCAGTGTCTAAAGGAAAAAGGACAACAGAAGAAGGTGAAGAAAGGTTGTGGGGAACAGGGTCCGGGAGCTGGTGGTTTAGAAAGCAAGCAGACTTCTCTTGCAGTGAACGTCCTTAGCTATGTCCTTGCATTACAAGGTAACTCTAAAAATTGTACTATTTTGGTGCATGACAACAGAAAAAGAAAAGGAGAACATCCTGTATGAATTTAATCTTTGAGGATATTCAAAGCAGCAGCATATTGTTTATTATCATATTTCATAATCATAGAATCATTATACCTAACTGACATCTTCTCAATGCTCCTATTTTCCTCACCACCACTACATTATTTTTGTGGTACTTTGTACAAATTTAGCGCTGAGAAAGTAAATCTTGAACTACTGCTGGAAAAAAAGAGTGAGTGGTTCCTACCCTGGACAGGAAGCCCAGAGGCCAGCAGCAGTGACTTCCTTCTGTGTTGATGCAATGCTGGGATTTTCCATGAAGAGTTGCCTATGTTTTCAGCAGTATCACAGCATTCATGATGAATCAATTGCCAACACAGATGAATTCTTTGATTACCTCAGCATAGTGGCATGTCTGGTCTTCTTTGATTTAATAAACAGATATTTTCAAAAACTTTCAAGTAGGCTTAAAAACACTTATGACACTACAAGCAAAGTTCAATGAAATGTTCAATCAAACATTCACTAGGCACTTCTTTCTATCTAGAAACTTTTGTAAGCACTTGGGATATCAACACAAACACAGAAAATCTCTCTCTTCCTGACACTAGTATTCTAGTATGGACAGAAGAGTTTATTTTGTTATAGGAAATGGCAATAAGTATCACAAATAAAAGAGAAGGAAGGAAAGATACATGAGGTGAGGTGGACATGATAAGGGAAAAGATGCACACTTAAGGTGACATAGTAGACCCCTTTGAAAATTATACTTGAGCAAAGACCAGAAAATTCAGATAATAAACTAGATATTTGGTGGGAAGTGCTAAGTAGGACTGGGAATAACAAATCAAAAGATCCTCAAAGGCCCTGAGGTACTATCTGCCTGAAAAAAGCAATGATGAGCTTGAGGAAGAAACATTTGATAGGCCTTTGTAGGATGGTAGAAAATGGGAAACTAGGAAGCCTACGTGGAGAATAACATGATTGGAGCACATCTTAAAAGGATTACAATGAACATTCAAAACACTTGTGGGGATTAATTTCCTAGAGTACCTGCAAATGGTGACAAACTGAAAATACCAGATATGGTCATGAAATGGCCTATTTTTATAGTCTAAATCCTAAATATGCTATGTTTCACACACTTATGAAATTTAATAAAATACTCTATTAATAAAGCTTTAGAAGGTGCAGAGAGTTTTGATGGCGCCTTACAGATCTTACAGCTTTAAGAAAAACAAAATGGAGGATACTCCAGATAGCTATGTGTGTAGAACAACCTGTTATGGTATAGGAATGCTGGAGGTGGGGTAAGGGCGGCAGCCAGTCAGCAGCAAAGGAAACTGAATTACACTCTTGGGTTGGCTACTTGCAAACTTCCCACACAAGTATATCTATGGCTACTTCCAAACTGCAGTGCTTTCCATGAGAAATTATTCAGTTCTAAAGAAAAATTTACAAACAGTAAAACAGGATAAAGGCTGCTGCAGTTCTCTTGAGAAGACATATGATGACAGCTTGCTCTAGGGTGGTAAGAAGTAAGGAGTGGTAAATGTTTAGTGTCTTTTGATCATCCATATTTTTAATGGGTAGAATGTGGAGTTGAAGGTAAGGAGACAGTAAGCAATAATGTGCCCATTATTAAGGCACAAGCAACTGGAAAGTTAGAATTTCTCCTTGCAGCAATGGAGATGATTGAAAGAAAATAAAGTTTGTTGCTTTCCTGTTATAGAAAAATATGCTATTCAGTGTTGTTGGCTCAAAGATAAAATGAAATGGAATGTAAGAAAGATCAGGTAATTCTTCTAGATGGCTTGAGTTAGCTAGAGTAATAAGCAACTGAAAACTGTTTATCTTACTCCAGTTCAATATCAGAATATGATTTTGGACAGGAATATTCTGTATTTGACTTTTCATAGCCTGGGAAATTTACTGCTGTTATGGTATTAATGCTACCCAAAGTGATCTACAGATTCAATGCAATCTTTTATCATTATCATAAATTTTTTCAGGAAAAGAAAATGCCAAGAAATCTTGAGGAAACTCAATTACCAAAACAATCCTGAAAAAAACAAAACTAGAGAAAACAAACTCGCTGATTTTAAAACTTGATACATACCTATACTAATTAAATGGTTAGTGTGGTACTGGCATAAATATGAACATATACACCAAAGGTAGATAATAGCCTAGAATCAAACTCTCCCATATTCAGTTAAATGAATTTTGACAAAAGTACCAAGACTATTCAGTGGGAAAGGGCAATATTTCCAACAAATAGTGCTGGATAAACTGGAATTCTATGTGACAAAGAATGAAGTTAGCCCCTATCAGATAATATGCATTAACTGAAAATGGATCAAATTTCTGATTCTAAGTTCTAAAACTGTAAAACTCTTAAAGAAAACACAAGGCATTAGAATTTATAATTTTTTTAAAAATGCATCAAAAGAAAATATTAATATAGTTAACAGGTAGCCCATAAAATGGGAAAAATATTTTCAAATATTATATGTTAAGGTGTTAATATCCAGAATACAGACATGACTCGTAGCAACAAAATAAACATAAAATTCAAATGAACAATATGGAGAGGATTTAGCCCTGTCTACAAGCACATGAAATTAAAACTTAAGGAAATCCAAATCAAAACTAAAATGAGATACCACCTCACGTCTATTAGTACAGTGACTTTTATAACACATACATATATGCATGCACAAGGGTTGACAAAGATGAGGAGAAATGGACACTGTTGAGTATCGATGGTAGAAATGTAAAGTGATAGAGACCTCAAGGAAAATAACATGGCAATTATTCAACAAAATTAAAAATAAGAATTAAAAATGATTGAACAATTCCACTCCTGAACACCTAGCAAAAAGGACTGAAAGGAGTGTTACAAAGAGATTTTGTTCCACCACATTTACAGCAGCATTACTCATGATAGCTAAAATCTAGAAGTAAACCATGTCTGCTGACCAATTAATTGACAAAAAAGTGTCTGTATATGTGTGTACATTCATACATGCACATATGCACAAGAAAATATGTGTATATTATTTAGTCTTAAAAGGAAGTAAATTCTGATGAGTTTTGAAGCATGAATAAACTAGGAAAATTATACTGAGTAAAATAAACCAGTCAATTAGCAAAAGCCAGTTACTACCATGAAAACTCACAATTACTGTGTAATTCCACCTCCATGAAATACTTAGAGTAATTAAAATCATAGATATAGAGAATAAAAATCGTAACTGCCAAAGAGGATATAGTGGGGTTAAATGTAAATTTTCAGTTGTACAAGCTGGAAAAGAATTACAGCTGTTGAAACATACTCTCACTGGGACCAAGAACTTAACCCAAAGAACTCAGAGTTACATTTATATGAACCAAAAATCCCTGAGGGTGGTGGAGAATATTGTTGCAAGAGATTACTTCTGCTTCAGTGACTGGCTTCTAGATCTATGCAGTCTTCCTATTTGTACAACAGTGTCTTACGTAAATCTCTAGCTTAATCTATATAATTTGAATTTGTACCTACACGTGATGTGGCTTAGTTCATCTTTAGTTTTCCCATTCACCTCCCCTCTCTTCAGCTCCTCTTCGTCTCCCATTATACAATTTCAAGAACAGTATTGAATCCTTTCAAACTCTCTTTCTGCTGAGCTGCTCCACAGTGATACCTGAAGAAGTCTACTCTTTCTGGAAATGTGATCAGAGAACACCATGGTCATGAGTTTATTTTTACATATCCATTTTCCCTGAAATAGGTCACTTGGTAAAATGCTTTGTCATGCAGTCTTGTATTCATTGTTTTCTATAAGAAATTATCCATCATTCTTGTCTTTTTATCCTTGGGCCTTTTTCCTCTGGCTAGTTTTAATATTTTTCTTTATCACTGGTTTTAGCTATTTCGTTTTAATATATTTGGTATAATATTCATATTTCTCATGTATGAGGGTCACTGAATTCTTTAGTTCTATAAATGTATGCATTGCATGAAATGTAAAAACTTCATATATTAGTTCTTAATATAGACTTTAGTTCTCAATATAATTTCAGTTTTTTAGAGCACTTTTAGTTTCACAGAAAAGTTGAGCAGAGTTCCTAACTACCCCTACATATCCTTCCCTGATGTCAACATCCTAAACAAGAGTGATACATCTGTTATAATTGACTACCTGTTTTCACACTTTCTTAACACGGAAGCCCATAGGTTGCAATAGGTTTACTCTTGGTGTCGTATGTTCTATGTTTTGACAATGTATGTAGACATATAACTA
The DNA here is from genome assembly GCF_000260255.1 of Octodon degus. Lineage (NCBI taxonomy): Eukaryota > Metazoa > Chordata > Mammalia > Rodentia > Octodontidae > Octodon > Octodon degus. The sequence goes on along the minus strand of NW_004524746.1, from coordinate 4,430,315 downwards.
TCAATGTAGTATGGTTCCACTTCCCAAAAATCTTGTCCAAACTCCAACACCTGAAAACTACTTATCTTTTTATTGTTTTGATCCTTTTTTCCATTTCTGATGTCATACAGTTGGAATCACATGGCTAGCACAGAGTTTTTCAAGTTGGCTTCCATCATTTAGAAATATGTATTTAGGCTTTTCACTGTCTGCCATGGTTTTACAGCTTTCTGCACTCAATAGTATTCCATTGAATCGATTTTGTTCCATTTAGCTATTAAGTGAAATTTTTTTTTTTTCAGAACCGGGGATTGAACTCAGGCCCTTGCACTTACCAGGGAAGCACTTATTCTACTGAGCCATCTCCCCAGCCCCCTAGCTATTGAATGTACCACTTATTTTTTAATATCTGTCTCTTCCTCTCCCTTCATCTTGTCTTCCATATGTTAGCCTCCTCAAAGTGTTCAACTACTTTATTCTTTTTCCAGCTTTCAATCACCCTGAGTTTTATTTCAGATATCTTTATTATCATTTCAAGTTTATTAATTTTTTCATCTGTGGATCTAATCTGCTGCAAATCCATCTCACCATTTCTTGTCATTTCTCTTATGTTTGATTACTTTCCTCTTTTATCAAGTCCACCACATCTTGATCTAGGTCCTTTAGGACTTAATCTTTGCTATCAACATGCCATCCTTAAGAGCAGACAGGGCTGCTCCTGAGGGCTGTGTTTGTTTCTTTTCTAGGAGAATATTCTGCAACATCTCTGCAGCACCATGCTGAGCATTGAATGGTGTTCTACATGGGCAATGACCTCAGGAGCAGACACTCAGCTACCCTCCAGCCATTTATAAGTGTTTTAGTCAGGACCCTGATTTTATTTAACTGACCTGCATAAGTTACACATTTCTATGGCTCAGAGCATCTGCAACACTATCTATCAAATATTCCTTTTACTACTTAGTTGTATCCTCTCTTTACTCTTCCATTCTATGAGATATGGACCATATGCAAGCTAGGGAAAGGGCCTCCATGGAAGGGAAAAAACTGTGCTAGAGAAATTTTTCCCTTTAAAATTTTTTTTTCTTTTGAAACTGCCTAGCTCTACATCTGCTTCATGGCTTTATAATTACTTCCTTGATCCCTGTAGCCATGAGAGCATAACCAAGTACGCAGGGTGCCTGATTGTACCTTTGCACCAAGCTTCATGAACTGATGGCCATTAATCTTCCCTTGTAACTTACGATCTCACCCTGCTAGCTAATCAGAGGAACTGCCAGCTGTGCTGTTTCACCTATGTTCCTCCTGCTTGGGCATTTTATTAAAGCCCTACACCACCAGAGATCAGGGCCTGATTTTCTGGGAATGGTCCCGATCAGTGTCTGTCACTGCAAATAAATCTGTTTCCAAACCCGCAGAGTCCTTTCAGGGTTTCTCCTTCTGTTGCACTATCTCTTACACTTTCTCTTGATTACCTGTCAGTGGCTCTCAGTTTCATATTTCTCCCTAGAGCCTATAGTGTCAATAGAACCCAGTAAGAACAGCCAACTCTATTATCTTACTCAATATCTTTCCCTCTGTATTTTTCAAATTACTTCAAGTGTAAGGACCGTTACGTCAAGTGTTTTTCCAGGAAACTCTTGGCATGTTAAAATCTTTAGCAAACAGACCAGAATATCCCTGTGAAGGACAATTTATATGCCAACCAATGCTCAAGTTGAGGTCCTCTTTGCCTGCTGTGGAATATGAGTGAACCAGTTCCCAAATTCTATCCTACCATTTTTTTCTTTTTTTTATTGGTATCAGTCATTTTTATTTTAAAGAAAGAAAAAATAAATAAAAACAGTGGTACAAAATCTAAAAGAAGATTTTAGGAGAGTAACAATGGTTAGTACATTGTGTGTTGTTATTGCCAAAGTAGTTTCTCATATTACAAGATATAGGCAAGAAATAATAAGCAAATAACATAGGTACACACCTCTTTTTTT
>NW_004524746.1:4409817-4426617 GCF_000260255.1 Octodon degus | reverse complement strand
CTTGCCTCTAGCCTCTTTGCAGGGAGATCTGCTGAAGAGTTCTGTGCTGGGCCTGCATGCAGCCTGGGTCAAATGAGGATCCCCGGTCCCCAGGTTGTCTCATTCACTCACCAGGCCTGCGCTCTGTGTCTGTTCAGAATCCCGCAGCCTGGGTCGTCTCACTCACTCGCCGTGCCTGCGCTCTCCCTACCATTTTTTTCTACCAGACCAGTTCTGACGCCATGTGTTAGTTCATATTTCCAAAAAAGTAGACTTTAAAATAATAATAGATGTGTGAAAGACTTATTGAGGGAATGCATGTGAAACAAAAAGTTAAAAATGCTAATGAAGGCAGAGATAGGATCCAGACTAAAGCACGGATTTAGCCTCTAGAGAAGTGGGTGGGACAAAGGAAATAGGAGGATTCTGAGACTATCGCACAGTTCTAAGAACATTTGGACAGGATGATAAGAATCTCTTGGTCAAACTCACAGTTGAGGAATACCCCTTATGTAATGGACAGGTACTGCTCAAACATGGTCGTTAGGTGTCAGCATTCCATAAAAGCATTGCTCTTGGTATCAGCGTGATTGTAGCTATAGAAAGGCAAACGCTGGGATGTTGTTAGTCAATTCTGTTTCCATCGCAGGAAATCTGAGCAGCACAGTTTCCTAGACAGAGTTCCTGTAAATGCTACTCTTAAGCTCTGCAATGCACATCTCCCAGGCCCATCTGACTTGTACAGGTCATCTCTCTCTAAAACTCAACACTTCCATCTTCCCAACACTCTTAGCTAGTGGGATCTTACGTTCTACGTTACTGAGAAGAGAGGCATAATACAAAGGACCTTCCACATGTTATTATTACCATGTGTATACTTCTTTTCCCCCTTGCTACTGAAAACATTTAAACAGTTGTATAACAAATGCCAGCTCTTCTACTTGACTGGATCCTTCTTTCTCTAACCTATTGAAGGTCAAAATAAGTTGCCCTTACGTAATCATTTCTCACTGCACGTCCTGGATCTGCATCATTCCTATTATATGCAACATACTGTTATTTATCTTTAAGAATGTACACCATATTATAGTAATGCATGTATATATTACAATGCACTGTAAATAAAAGATTTACAATAAGAAATAGGAAAACAGTACAATCATCTGTTGATGGACGCGCAGGCTACATCTCTAACTTCATATATACACAGTCCTCTCTTTTCTTCATAGCCAAGAAGAGAGCTTGTTTCAGAACCAATGCTTAGCAAATATTTGCTGAGTAAGTGAATGAATGAATGAATGAATGAATGAATACAATCATAATTGTTATGGGCAGAGTTTTATCCTTCTCCAGGAGGTTTTTTTCACGCGTGACTTAAAAACTATTCCTTGCTAAATTTTTTCCCTTTTGTGTCAGTCTTTAAAATTGGAATAATACTTAGTTACAAGAATCTCTTTTTCCCAGGTAGTTTGTTGTCAGGAGTCCTTTGGTTAAATCTCAAATTCAGGCGATTATAAAAAGAAACTCTTTTAAAAGTTGTGTCTCCAATCTTCATTTTATAATTTTCTCATTGCTGTTATCTCCGAAATAATTCTATAGGAATGTTTTAAATTTCTTTACAGGATTCTGTTGAACACATATTCACCTGTGAAAGCATTGGAGTGTTGCTACTACTCCCTTTACACCATAAAATGAGTGAAGTGACATGATTTAAAGACATTGGAGCACTTCCCTGGCAAACGCAAGGGCCTGAGTTCAATCCCCGGTTCCGAAAAAAAAAAAAAAAAAAAAAGACATTGGGTCAGGTTAGAGACGTAGATGACAATTTCCAGCTTTAGCAATTGTCAGAAAAGAAGTGATAAACATTTGGCAGCTCCCATTTGATGAGAAGCATTTCATACCTTTAGGACTTGCCTTATTGACACCCTGTTTTGTTTTGGTTTTTTTTTTTCTATCCAAGTATTAATTGTATTATTTCTCCTGTAAGTTTAAGAATTTCATGCTGGCTCCTGCAAGACAATAGCATGTACTTAATGTCGTTATCCTTGAAAATGATGGTTTCCTGACTCCATTCTGTCCTGAGACACACAGTAGTTCCGGGAGAGGCTTCTTTGTCTTTGCAAAGAGGTTTGAGGCAAGTTGTGAACAACCCCATGTGCTGAAGTGGGGCCAGCTCGGAGGCCTGGGGACTGCTGTGCCCTTCCATTCCTCATTTTTCATTCGTTCCCTTTTGCCCATCTCCATAACTTTCCTTTTTGTAGTTTTCATTCTCTCCATTCTTTCCCTCAAGCAAATCCTTCGGGCAGTACAGAGGTATCTACGTTATCACTTAGGTTTTAAAAATTACTTCTTTTACATATTTGAGGGAGTCTTCACTTGGGCCAAAATTACACCTTCACTTGAAGTCAGATAAATCACTAGAGCATCCAGTGCAGGGTCATAAATTGGCCTAAATGTCAAAGAACTAGAAAGAGCTGGACACAGTGTGTCAACATCAATAATTCTCTAACTTTATCAAACATCAAAATCATCAGTAAGGTGAACTAAAATCAAGTTGTTGCATCTTGCTCTCAGACTATCTGACTCAGTGTTTGGGTCTGGAAAAGGACCCAAAAATTCACATTTCTGGAAATTTCCACACTGCTAAACTAAGAGAATCCTTGCTTTAGATATTACCAGAGTGGGTAAGGTTATTTCCCAATTAGTGATGCACATTTTACCTCCTGCCTCATTAGCATGCAGTACCAACCATAAGCCCTATTTCCTCCCAGCCTCATGGACTTATATTAGGTCTTAGCAAAGAAAATATAACAAATAAAACATCTCTAAAGCTATGAGGTGTGAGTTGGATTTTGGCAGCACTCTCACCAGTGTAACAGCAGAGGGAGAGGGGTGCTTCTCTGCACACACGGTCTTTCACAAGGTCTGTAGCTTGAGGGATCGGAGGATCCAAGAGAACCTGAATACGGCGTTGTCAGGTAACAATGGTAGAAGCAGACCACTGCTAGGTGACAGTGTTTCTGACGGTAAAGACAGTGTTTAACTCCTTTTGATCAGGATTATTTGAACGGCCTCTAGGTAAATTCATTTTAGTATTAAATTCTAGTTCTTGCGTATAATTTATAATTTGTCCGTTGACTGGTACATGCTCCCAGGGTTTCAATAATGTGTACATTTAATAAATTGCAGGCTAAACAAATTAGTACTCTGATTCTTATTTTAAAAATGTGATAAGAATCAGAGAAAAAATTACTTCCTTCAGGCCACAGTTCAGTTCAGAATTAGAAATGGGAGAATGTGTTCCAACTCCACCCTTTTACTACCTTGCCTTTTAGTTCCTATCACTTATTTTACCAAAAGGCAGGCATTTGGGGGTGTCATTTCCACATAAAAAGATCAATGCTGATTGGTACTGAATGCTAGTGAGGCAAGAAATAAAATGTGCTTTTCGCTAATTGGGGAACATCTAAAACCGCCCCCTCCTCCATTGGGATGGCTTTAACAAGGGCCAAAGGCACAAACCTTCTCGGCAGAAATGTGAAGAAGCAATTGCAATTTTCAGGAAGGGGACTTATGAAAGGAAAAGTAGATAAACAACACGAAATAGCTTTTCCCACAGTCTTAAAGGATGGGTGTAATCTCCCACAGAACAGAAATTAGCCTGAGTCACAGACTGGAGAGAGGCTTCACCTACTTACTATATGTAGAAGAGTAGATTTAAGTTACCTCTAAACCTGAATTATCTCTGGCTTATATAATACAGCATAAGTAAAGAAGATATAGAGTGTGAATTTTTACAGGGTCTTCAGCAGTGAAGGCTTCCTTTAGAGGTCCAGGGCCTCTTATTCATAGAATTAGCAAAGCACATTTTATATTTTGTGTGACTGTAGACAACAAACTCATGCATGGAGTGGTGAATGACTTGGAATGATGGAAGGGGATGGGCACTAAGCACTCACTTACAGTCATTGACAATTGGTGGCCTTTCCAGCGTAATAAAGATTGGGCTTAGGTGATGCCAGAAGACCTTGGCTGCATGATCACAAAATTAGAAACTAAGAAAACCCCAGCCCAGTTTCCTTGTGGGAAGAGGGACTGTAGCCTCAACGCTGTATTTAAAGAGGGACACCTTCATAGTATGAAGGAACACAAAAGTTTTCCCGTGAAAATGGATCCTCCTGTAACTACTACAATGTCTGAAGTTTTATAAAATTAAAACTTCACTTTACGCTATGGCTTATTTGCAAGGAAAAAAAGACATATGCAGCTATTTTGTTATTTCTTACTACTCCTGCTGAGTACAGATTTTCTACAAAATAGCTTCAGGGCCTGAATCTTAAACTGAACAACTCTTTAGAATCAGGTAGGGTGATTTTTAAATCCTGGTATCTAACTGCGACCCATCAAACCAGAATCTTAGTGGTAGAACCCAGGCCACGGTTGTTTTTCAAACTCTCCAAGTACCTCCAAAGTTCAGCTTCAAGGTTACCAGCTTTTCAGGTGACACTCAGTTTGTGATGACAGTTCCTAAATAGCATGCCTAGCTTTGTCTTTTCTTAAAACTCTTAGTCCCTTCTGCCTATTGATATTCTCCCTGTGTAAAAAAAAATCATTCATTTTGTAGTCACCAAGAATACTTGCTTATAAATTATAAAACAAGTTATCAACAATCGAGTGCTTGGTTCTTATAGTTAATATCTACTTTGTTCTCCTTTTGCTGCTTTAACAAATTATTGTCAACTTAATGGCTTAAAGACAACATGAATGCATTGTCTTACAGCTCCATAATCCCTCTTGCTGCCCAAGTCAACATATTCAGATGTTTGGGAAATTAAGATGAAGCCTCTCTCCAGTATGTGACTCAGGCTAATTTTGAGGGGCTATCACTTCACCAAGTGCACTACCACATGCATTGTGGGCGTCAGACTGTATTAGTCTCAGGCCCACGCTGCCAATCTTGCTTGTTTGCAGGAGGTGGCACCGCGCATCGCAGCAGTGCAGGTCAGGAGAACCCTTCCTGTCACAATGCCTTGTATGATGTACAGGAACTTGTAATCACCACCTGTCTCATTCTATTTCAAATCAATTGTTCAAATAAAGTGTGCTAACATAAGATTTTCCCCTAAAATATAGCTATCAATTTGGGCACATATCTAATGGTGCATTTGACAATTTAGGACCTTGGCATGGCACAGGCATACAACTGCATGGGTAACAGTGTCTATTTCCCCATCATGTTAGAATGCTGGCTATATGACTTTCTTGATCCTTACAGTTATAAAGCACTAGAACATATAGTTCTTTTGTCTCCCCATTCTCATAATTTATTCAACAGATATTTTCTAATTCCTTTCTATGTGATACTGAGTTTTATTGCTTAACCAGAGGACCTACAAACATGTATTTTATGTAGCACATAATGCAACTTGAAACCTCAAAAAATAAGCCTGATTGCTAGTGTCCCTAATGAATGTCATTTTTCTCATCACTGGTTGAACTTAAACAAATATCTAAAATTTTTTATATGTAAAGTGATAAGGCTAAATTTATCTGAGCTAGGAAATAAAACAGGTTTTGTTTTTTAGAGAGAGAGAGAGAGAGAGAGAGAGAGAGAGAGAGAGTTGGATTTTGTTTTGTTTCTTGCTAACTCCAAGGGACAATTTGCCACTCCATACATAAAACAGTTAAATATGGGGAAAAGTCCCCAAATGCAATCATTTAAAGTATGCCTCTCAGTTACCAAGTCAGTACTGAACCTGAGAGCGAGAGACTATGCAACAGTAGGAATTTTTTCTTTTTCTTTCTTTCTTTCTTTCTTTCTTTCTTTCTTTCTTTCTTTCTTTCTTTCTTTCTTTCTTTCTTTCTTTTTTGTACAGGAGATCAAACTTGGGACCTTGTGCTTGCCAGGTAGGCACTTGTACTGCTGAGCCAACATTAGGAATTTGAAGACAATTGAGGAAATGGGAGGATTTCCAAGCCTAAGATTTTTTAAAAGACATTCCTCATTTCAGAATCAAATTTTTCTCCTAAGAATCTCTCATTCCTATGCACAAGAATACAGCTTTTTTAGGAAGACAAACCACTCCCTATTGACCTATTACATTCTCTGCTCCAGAAAAAAATATTGAAATGATGTCCACTCATCTTATGGCTTATGAATATGAAAGTGTACATCACTCCAGGGGGTCATGCGCTTCCTGATCAACACCCCAGAACTTCAGGGGCTGACATGTTATGTCACTTTTAGTCCCTCCAAGTCTCAACTAAGGCCTCTCCTTCTAATTATTTTCCTCTTGCTAGCTTTTCTATTTTCCTTTTGAACTTGATCCCCATATTAAGAAGTGGACTTTGGTGAGTGGAAGAAATCATGCTTATGTTTAGTCTCTCTCTCTCTCTCTCTCTCTCTCTCTCTCTCTCTCTTTTTGTAGAACCAGGGATTGAACTCAGGCCCTTGCACTTGCCAGGTAAGCGCTTATTTGACTGAGCCATCTCCCTGGCCCCCAATGCTTACGTTTATATTTGTACAGTTTTTCTGGAAGATTTTTTCCTGTGATTTGCTTGAATTAGGATTAATTTTTTTTAACATTTTTATGCAATAACAACATGTGGGCTTTCTTTTTAACTCTAAAGCATGTGAGAGAACTTATCATGGCTCAGCCCAACTGCTATCAGATACCAGTCAGAACACCATGAATATTTACCTGTGGAGGCCACACAAGGAGATGTTAGCTGCTGCTTCTAGAATTGCTTCTTCCATTTTTCTCCATTTCTGCCAATCCATTCCAATGCATTTCAGTGGTATGCTCTGTCACAACTCAAAAATTTCTCCTGCTTCTTTGACGAGTGTGTCATTCATTTCTAGAAAAGAAATGTTGCTCCTTAGTGAGAAGCTTCATCAGTTTTATAGACAATCATGTATTTAAGAGCTACTTTAACACGATTGCTCTTATAAGATCCCATAGACTTCTGGGTAAAAGTGAAAAGCGTGTATGCTATTGGTTGTTTGGGAAATTGGTACAGCCATTTTGAAAAGCAATATGGCAGTTTCTCAAAATATTAAAAGTAAGAGCTACTATGGGTCCAACAATCCCACTCCTGGGAATAATTGCAAAGTAATCAACACCAGAGTGTCTGCATTCACCTATTCACTGCATCAGAATTCACAGTTGCCAAGTAACCAATGTGCCTGTTGACCTGGGAAAGGGGGCATGGTATTTATGCACAATGAAATACTACCCAGTTTGTTTAAAAGAAGGACATTCTTTTGTACAGTACTAGATGCAAGATAGAGCTTTCCCACAAGTCTCACACCTGACTTTCTCAACTTTTAATTCTGTTCCACTAGTATTTTCCAGTTTTTCCTTTCATGGGAATCAGAGTGCTTTCCTTTAAAGATTAATGGAAACTTTAGCTATCCCCCCCATTCACAAATCAGCTCCTTTCCTGAGGGTTCATTAAGCTGAATGGAAGAAACATTAGAAAAAAAGTCACAGCTTCATCTCTTCCTGGCAACACTCACTCTGGCTTCTCCACCCAAATCCAGTATCCTCCCCACAGCCTGCCTAAGCAGTAGGCTTTCTAAGATTGCTTTTCTCTTTGTACAGCTGTGTAAAGGAATATTCTGGACCTTGTTATAGCTACTTTGCTTGCTGGAAGACACCACATCATGCTGACTTGCTTTTCTTCCAAACCAGTTAGACTGCTTGTGAATTCTGGAATTCTATTGAGAGATACTCCTCAGTGGGAGAAAAAGCATTATCTGATAAACCTCTGTTTCTCTGCGTTTTTTTCTCTCTCTCCACACACATGCATGCATGCATGCACACATGCACGCACACACATGCACACGCACATGCACACACATACACATGCAAACACGCACACACATCCTTGGACAAGATTTTTCATGCACTACATTGTAGTGTACATTCTGCCCCAAAAAGCCATATCTCATAGGTGATTCAGCCCGGTATTGTTATTAAATATTCAACAATATGAGGCTCTGTGTTTTTTATTTGTATTTCCCCAAAATTACCTCCTCTCAAAGTCAGAGAATGGCTGCAGCAGCTCTCATCATAGTGGAATAGTACAGAAGAGCAGGTAAAGCAGGATGAAAAGAAGCAAGAATTTCTCCTTGTGAATCTCTATCTTACTATCAGAGAGGGATATTTTTTCACCGAAGACAGCAGCATTCTTTGCTCCTAGTAATCTAGATTGCTTCTTACCTCCAAATTGAATGTGGAAGGGAAACATTAAAGAAGGAGCCTGGCACGCAAAACTTCTCCTGTGAGAGACAACCTCTGTGGTAAAATAGTTTTAAGAAGGCAAACAAATGTCTATTTTAAGTCATCATATGACTATGCCACATTTACCTATTCTCAAACTGATATCCATTTAAATAGTTTCCAAGGGTTGGTCAAACAGTTCAGTGGATTAAAGCACCTGAAAGCAGTTTCAGGAGCCAGGTTTGATCCCGGGTTCTGCCATGCCACCGCCCCCTCCCAATCCCCCCACCGCCCGCCAGGCGCACTGAGACAGCAATTGAGACTGGGAGGTGGAGCCCACCTGTAATTCCAGCTCTTGTTAGGTTGTAAGTAGCCTGATCACTACAAGTTCAATCTAGTAGTGAGACCCTGACACCCTGTAGACCCTTCACTAAAATACAAATAAATAGATAAATAAATAATTTCCAGTAATTAGGTATCATGAACACCTCTTAAATAACTAGACTTATCGATTTCCCTTTTGTTGTAGATCTGTAAGATTTTTCTCTTTAATATGCAATATACACCTGTGAGAGAACCATAAAGTTAATGTCCATAAATTTTCTGTTTCTAGAAAATATTAATATAATAAATTATTTTAATATAACTATATTAACTTACATTACCTCCAGCAGTACATAATGCCTTCTATTTTTCCCATATTTTGTGTGAGATTTGATATTATCTATTTTTCTTGCAAAGTGAAGGATAAAAAGTGTTTCCCCTGGAGTATTTGTATTTTTAAATAACAAAGTTAAATATTGCTTTGTAAAATCATTTGTTAATATTGTTTACCATTTTATTAACTGTCTCTTCATATTTCTGTTTTCAATATTTTAATTATATATTAATATATAATATATATGTATTTTTATTTTTATTTATTTATTTATTTATTTATTTTTTTCAGAACCAGGGATTGAACTCAGCTCTTGCACTTGCACTTCCCAGCGAAGCATTTATTCCACTGAGCTACCTCCCAGGCCCTATTTTTATTTTTTTAATACAATATACTCCAGTACTCCACAATAGTAATGGGTTATCTGTATGACTGGCAATGTCATAAGTTGTTGACTTGAGCCTGTTAAAGGTCAACATCTTAATATGGCTTTACTTTGCATGCCCTGTTGTTATACTTTTCTGCTAGATGATTAAGACCAAGATAAATCAAGACCTATATAACAAGAAATGTAACTTTGTATCTGACAAGGTCAGTCAAACTCCCTCAGGATTTACACTGAAACCCTGTACCACCGTTTATAGATCCTTTGTCAGTGTCAGCCATGTAGATGAGCCACAGCCATTGCTTGACCAATTTGCTCTCTAAGAAAGCCTGAGAGAATGTTCTCTCTCCACGTGACTCTCCTTAGGCTCACTCTACATCATCAATCACTTTCCTCTGTGGCCCTATAATCTCCTTGATCAGAAAATTTGTGACATCACTGAGTTACAGGGTGTTACAGTACAGGTTCTTGTATGTCTTCAGTCTTCACTGACCTTGAAAGGCTAGGGGGAAAATGTTGGCTGTCCTTGCAGACCTTCCTTTTCTCTAATTTTTGGTCTCCAAGCTTGTTGTTAGCCCTCCAGAAGAGAAGCTTAATGATATTGCTACCCTATAACATAGGCAGTTGAGCTTAACCTCACTATCTGTCTGAATATCAAACATCTTAGACACAGCATGGAACAGTTATTTTCCATCAGGTTTGGTATGTTAAACTTTAAATCCCTACAGAATGTGAAGAAAAAAAGAACAAATAAATAATTTTTTAAAATTGGAATAAACAATTATATATTTTTACACAGAAATTTAGAAATCTAACCATACACAACATTGAAGCAGGACAGTCCTATGACCTTTTTTTTTCTTGTCTCTTGTTTTCATTTATTACCCTATTTTTTTAAACATTTACTTGACAGACAGTATAGCAGTAATTGGTATGGCATGACAAGCAGTATATATTTAGGAGACCAGAATGATAGACATGCCAAGCATGACCTAGTATTACATATTGCCATTCAGTGCAGCTGCTTAGTTCAAGGTATCAGCATATATAGTTAGGCAGGGTGAGAATCCTACTAGTTTCAAAAACCTGCTGAAGATTATCAGGATCATTGCTTTAAGTATCTTGTGCTTATAAATGTATGATTTTGCCCCTGTCATGTTTCCTAGCTTTTCTCCTTGCCCTCTCTTCATTGATAATCCTTAAGTTCTCACTTTCCTTTTAATTGTGTTATACCATTCTCTTGTAATTTCTACTTCTGAGTTCTCACACTAGGGAGACTATATGATATTGACACATGTGTGTCTGGTTTATTTTACTTATGAGTATATCTTCAAGTGGCATCCACTTCAATATAAAGGCTTCAAGTTTATCATTCTTTATAGCTGAGTAATATTCCATTGTATAAAAATATCACATCTTTTTCATCCGTTTCTCAGGTGACGGGCATTTTGGTTGTTTCCAAGATTTGGCTATCACAAATTGTGCTGCTATAAATATAAGCACAGTATATCACTATGACTTGACATTTTCAGTTCCTCTGGGAAAATTCCCAGTAGGGGGATAGCTGGTTTGAATGGAAGTTACAGTCTTAGTTTTTTAAGGAGTTTCCACACTGATTTCCATAATGGTTGCACCAGTGTGTATTACCACCAGCAGTGGAGAAGGGTCCCTTTTTCCTCACAGCTTGTCTACCATTTGTGGTTAGTTGATTTCTTTATGATAGCCATTCTTTGTGGAGTGAGATGGTATCTCAATGTTGTTTTAATTTGCATTTCACAGATGGCTAGTGATGTGGAGCATTTTTTCATATATTTATTTGCTTCTTTACTTTCACCCTCTGAGAAGTGTGTGTTCATCTCGGATGCCCCTTTCTGGATTGGGTCTTTAAATTTTGAGGTCTTAATGTTTTATAGTTCTTTATAAATTCTAAAGAAAAGACCCTTGTCTGAGTGCTTATTAGTTACGATTTTTTTCCCAATTTGTGGGTTGTCTTTTAACTTTGCTGGTAATTTCTTTTGAAGTGTGAAATCTTTTCAATAAGAGGAGGTCCCAGTTGTTAACTATTTCAAGTGTTATCCGCACATTTTGATTTTTGTTCATGAATTCTTTGCCTATCCCTATGTCTACAAGAGTTCCTCCTGCTTTCTATTCCATGAGATTTAGTGTTTCTATTTTAATGTTTATATCTTTAATCCATTTTGATTTTAGCTTAGTTCATGGTGATAGACCTGGGTCAAGATTTAGTTTTCGGCATGCAGACAGCCAGTTTTTCCAGCACCATTTATTAAAGAGGCTATCTTTCTTCCAGTAAGCATGTCTGGCCCCTTTGTCAAAAATAAGATGGCTGAGTGTTTTTGTAGACCCTTCTGCATCTTCTAATTTATTCCATTGATCCTCAGGTCTATTTTGTTGCCAGTACCATGCTGATTTTATGACAGTAGCTTTGCAGTATAATTTCAAGTCAGGAATTATAATGAGTCTTCACCTGGATTTGTTGCCCAGGATTGCCTTTGCTATTCTAGGTCTTTTTTTGTTCCAAATAAATTTTAGGAACAATTTCTCTAGGTCTGTGAGCTATGTTGTTGGTATTTTGATAGGGATTGCATTAAATCTGTACAGCAAGTTTGGGAGTATGGCCATCTTCACAATGTTGGTTCTTCCTATCCAAGAGCAGGATGCCTTTCAATTTTCTGAAATTCTCTGCAGTCTCTTTTTTTCAGTACTGTAATCTTCATTGAATAGATCATTGACTTCTTTTTTTTTTTAAATAATTTTATTGAGAAACAAATAGCAATGAGACAGTTTCAAAACCAATTACTAGCAGAGTTTCAATAGTTAATACATTGCATATTATTGTCTTCTTAGTGGTTATTCATAGTACAAGAATGTACACATGATATCCTCCTATTTACAAACACTATTACAACAAATCTCTCTATTCAGTGATCCAAGAGAATGCAGCTGTGTATCTATCCTATTTTGAACATACAGATACAAAATGGTCTTTCATTTGTATTCCCCTTTTTTGTTTAGTTTTGTCAGAGAAGGGTATTCCATTGTTATTTAAATATTGTAGGTGTGTGAATTCAGCAAAATATTCCAATATAGTCCCGTAGTCCACAATAGCAGTGGATTTTCCCTAAGACCTCCAATGCATTGACTTCTTTAGTTAGATGAATTCCAAGGTATTTCACTTTACACAGTGCTATTGTAAAAGGTATTGTTTCTCTAATTTCCCTCTCAGTGTGTTTGTTATCTGTGTAGAGGAATGCTATTGACTTTTGGGTACTGACTTTGTATACTGCTATGCTTCTGAATTTGTCTATTAATTCTGGTAGCTTCTTGCTGGACTTTTTTTTTTTTTTTTTGATTTTCCAAGTAAAGTATCATGTCATCTGCAAATAATGACAGTTTAACTTCTTCTTTACCTATGCTTATTCCTTTTATTTCTTTCTCTTATCTATTGGTTCTGGCTAATATTCCAGAACCATATTGAATAGGAGGGGTGATAGATGACATCTTTCTCTTGTATCAGATCTGAGAGTAAAAGATTTCAGTTTTTCTCCATTTAGAATTATGTTAGCTATTTGGTTGTCATAGATGGCTTTTATCATATTGAAGTAGAGGTCATCTATTCAAAAATTCTGTAGCACTTTGAACATGAATGAGTGTTGGACTTTGTCAAAAGCCTTTTCTGCATCAATGGAGATGATCATGTGGTTTTTGGGTTAGGCACTCTTGATATAGTGTATTACATTTATAGATTTGCATATAGTAAACCACCCTTGCACCCCTGTTATGAATCCTACCTCTTCTTAGTGTATAATCTTCTTGATGATTAGCTGTATTCTATTTGCTAGTATTTTATTGAGGATTTTTGCATCTATGTTTATGAGGGAGACTGCCCTGTAGTTCTCTTTTTCAGTTGCATTTTTCCCTGGTTTTGTTATCAGTATAATGCTTGTCTCCAGGAACACTTTGGGGAGGTTTGCTTCCTTTTCAATTTCATTAAATGTTTGAAGAATATAGGGACTACATCTTCTGTAAATTTCTTTTAGAATTCAGCTGTGAATCCATCAGGACCTAGACTTTTCTTTGGTGAAAGTTTTTTTTTTTTTAATTACATCTCATATTTCAATAGGAGTTATTGGGTTTTTAAGAGTTCTTATATCTTCTTGATTCAGTTTTTGTAATTTGCACCTTTCTAGGAACCTGTCCATTTCTTCTGTGTCTTCTATTTTGTGAGAGTAAAGATTCTCAAAGCAACTACTGATAATCTTCTGAATTTCTACTGGGCTGTGGTAATTACATGCTTTTCATTCCTTTTTGCTTCTATTTGAATTTTTTCTTTCGTCTTTTTGATGAGGTTAGCTAGGGGCTTATCAATTTTATTTAAACTTGCAAAGAACCAGCTTTATGACTTGTTAATTCTTTGAACTATTTTCTACATCACAGTTGAATTAATTTCTGCTCTAATCTTTATGATATCTTCCCATGTTTGGGGTTTGGCTTTGGTTTGCTCTTCCTTTTCTAGATGTGGAGGTGCAGTATTAGGGTGTTTATTTGTTCCCATTCTGTTTTCCTAATGTGTGAGTTCACAGCTATAAATTTCCCTCTAAGAACTGCTTTCGTTGCATACCATAAATTCCAATAAGTTGTGCTTGAATTTTCATTGATTGTAGATATTGTTCAATTTTTCTTTAATTTCTTCTGTGACCAATTGGTTGCTGAGTAGGGTGTTGTTTAATTTCCATGTAATTAGGGGGGTTTTCTGGTTTGCTTTGTCATTTGTTTCCAGTTTCATTGCATTGTGGTCAGATAATATGCATGGTATAATTTCTGTTTTCTTGCATATACTTAAGCATGACCTATGGAGTAGTAGGTGATCTATTTTAGAAAATGACCCATGTGCAGATGAAAAAAAATGTATATTCAGTGTTGTTAGGTGGAACACTCTGTATATGTCCACCAAGTCCATTTGTTTCAAGCTCTGGTTCATTTCTGGTACTTCTTTGCTGATTTTTTTCTCTGGTTCATCTATGTTTTTGAGATAAGGGGGTGTTAAGGTCTCCTGTTAAGATTGTGTTTTTGGATACTAAATTTTTCATGTCCATTAAGATGTGTCTTATATAGTTGGGTGCTCTTGTGTTTGGGGCATAGATATTTATGAGTGATACCTCTTCCTCTTGAATTTTTCCCCTAACCAGTATATAGTGGTATTCTTTATTTCACTTGATCATTGTTGGTTTGAAGTTGAGACTGTCTGAGAATAGGATTGCTACCCCTGCTTTTTTTCTGAGGTGCTGGGTTGTGTATTACTGTTTTTCATACTTGAATTTCAGACAATGAATTTCTTTATGAGTTAAGAGTGTTTCTTGTATACAGCATATTGTTGGATTTTGTTTCCTAATCCACTGTGACAGTCTTTTTGTCTTAATTGTGAATCGAGTCCATTTACATTGATGGTTATAATTGAGATGTGTTGGCTTATGATTGACATGTTATTTACCTGTTGTAGTTTAATCCTTTTTCTCCTGTGTTTAATTGTTTGCCCTAGTTAGTTGGTTCCTTCTGTTCTCATTTGTGGAGCTCTGATCATTTTGGTCCCTCACAGGAACATCTTTCAGTAGTGTGTGTAGTGTTGGCTTTGTCATTATGAAATTCTTTAGTTGTTCTTTGCCATGGAAGTATTTCACTTCTCCATCAAACTTGAATGAGAGTTTTCAGGGTATAGTAGTCTTGGGTGGAATTTGTTTCCATAGAGGACTTGAAGTACTCTGCTCCATGGTCTTCTTGGCTTCATGGTTTGTGAAGAAAATTCTGCTGTTATTCTAATAGGTTTTCCTTTAAGTATGATCTGTTCTTTTCTCTAGCGGTTTTCAGTATATTATTATTGTGCTCAATTTCTGGGTCTTGATTATTATATATTTGGGTGTGTTTTTAATTGGATTGATGTTGTTTGGAGTTCTTTATCCTTCAGTTACCTGAATGTTGACTTTTCCCCTATATTTGGGAAGTTTTCTGCTATGACTTCTGCCCATATTTTTTTGCATCATTTGCATTGACTCCTTCTTTCCCATCGATGCCTATTAGTCTCACATTGTTCATCTTTGCATTGGTTGGCAGGTGATGAATTATTTTTTCCTACATCTGAGTTGTTTTTAAGAGATCTTTTCTTACCTTTTCACTAGATGCAACAGCGTCTTCAAGATCTGATACTCTATCTTCAGTTTCACTCAGTTTTACAAGCTTCTAATTGAGCTTTTAAGTTTCTCTATATCTCTTGGACTCTGCTTCATGTGATATATTTCTTTCCTATGTTGCTCATTCAAGGATTCCATTGTTTTTCTAATCTCTATTTTTATCAGTGTCTTCTTGAGAAGCAGTTATTAATTCCTTAGTTATAGTTATCCTTTCCTTTTTTACTTCAGAGATTATTTTTGATCTGATTTCCTCTATATGTTTCTGCATTTGATTCTTTACTTCATATGCTATTAATTCAGAGGGTTTTTTATTTCAGAGGTTATTTTTTATCTGAGTTCCTCTATCCCTTTCTGCAGTTGTTTCTTTACTTCAGGCACTATTAAGTCAGACATTTCAGCTGTGTGATTCCCAATTTCTTCTGTGCTAGTCTTCTGTACTTGTTCTAGGTGGGCTCAGGGCCTCAGATTACATTTTGCTCCTTCTCGTTGTCATTTTGTATGGCACTGTCCTCTGACCTTTGGTGTAGAGCTTTGGTGCAATTATAATCTTAGCACCTACTGGAATTTGGGTGCAGATCTACAAAGTTTGAATTCATCCAATTGTGCCTGGCTTGGGTCTGGCTGCTCTGCTCAGATTCTTCCTGCTGTAGCCCTTGGAAATGAACCTGTTGTGCCCCTCTGACAAGATGTTCTGCTCCTGGATTAGCTGCATGGTTCTGGCCTCTAGCTTCTCTGTAGGGACTTCAGCTGCAGAGTTTAACCCCAGGCCTGTATTCCAGGCATGGGCTGGGTCTGGAGGGGTCCAGAAAGGAGGACAGAAGGACTCACTCACAATTGGGCCTGGGCTGTGTCAGGAGGGATCCAGCAGACAAAGAGGAGTAGGAAGCTCTCCCACGCACTCTCTGCAGAGCCTGGGCTTGACTGGGTCTGAAGCTGTTCTTAGAGTGTGGCAGAAATTCTTACTCACATGATGGACCTGAGCTGTGTCCAGAGGGCTCCAGTAGGCACTGGGGAGTGCAGAAGCTCTCCCACACACTCCCTGGGCCAGGGCTTGGGCTGTGTCTGGAGGGTCTTGGGAGCATGATGGAAGTTCTCACTCACAGGCAGGTCCTGGGCTGGGTGCACCAGAGGGGTGCAGGGGGTACAGGGGAGTTCAGAAGCTGTCCCACACACTCATGGACCTGGGCTTAGGTTGGGTTTGGTGGGGTCTGAGAGAGCAGCAGAAGTTTTCACTTACATGCTGGGCTTGGGCTGGGTCCAGAGGAGTCCATTGGGTACAGAGGAGCATGGAAACTCTCCCACAATACCAGGCCTGGACTTCGCTGGGTCTCTGTATTTTTAAATTATATA
>NW_004524746.1:4390294-4409132 GCF_000260255.1 Octodon degus | reverse complement strand
GAGAGAGAGAGAGAGAGAGAGAGAGAGAGAGAGAGAGAGAGAGAGAGAGAGAGTATTTGAACTTAACCTTAGAGAACATCTACTTCTCTATTTTCATCCTCTCCTAAACCAATTTGTGCATCCCACATTTAAGTTTCCTACAACAAAATCTGGGTTATTTATTTATTTATTTATTATGTATTTAGTACAGGTTCTCAGCCTCCCAAGTGCTAGGATTACAGGTGCAGGCCACCATGCCCAGTCTCAATTGCCATCTCAGCACACCCCAGGGGCAGGGGAAGCACTGCAGGCAAGGGATTGAACTCCAGTCCCTGCATTGCCTAAGCAGATGCTTAATCTGTGGAGCTATTTTGCTGACCCAAATCTGAGTCATTTAATGGCCACTGCCTCATAGGAATAGCCCTCTGTGTTCAAGTGATATTGAGTCTCTCCAGCTGCAGGCCAACCCATGAGGAGCTGCTTGAGACAGACTCTGGTCAAGTTGTGGGGACTGGTATCTAGTCCCAAGGCCCATAAGCATGGTAGCTGTGCTTCAAGAATCCCTTCAAGGGTTAGAGCATCACACTTATTCTAAGTTTACTTCAAATAAGGTAGTGTTTGTAGTATATCCAGAACATAAGCTGTCACTGTATATTTCACTAACCAATATTTTATACTTCTTCCTTTGTTACGTCTGGATACATCTCCAATAAATCTTTTGATTGCAGACTACTAGTTCATCATCTCATTGTTTTTATTTCCTGTTTCTTGGATTTTACTAAGAATGCAAAGCAGATGCTTTCCCATTTTAATGCTGTTGCCTAGTGCAAGTTGTAAAGCTATTGTTTTCCTTTGCACTTTGGTTCCGAGGTTTTGTAGTTTTATTATCAAGAATTCTCATCATGCTCATTTGCTCTTGTTTTTACTTCTTTGAGTGATTAAATGTCCACAGACTGGGAGTGTATCATACACAGGGTCAACAACTTTCACTTTGTCCCCCTCAAGATGTAATAATTACTAGAATTCACCTCTCATTTGTGAAATCACTAATTAGATGCTTGCTATTTGGAATAGTTGTCCTGAACCAAAGGAAAGGGCATTTCTTCTCTAGCCTGCCTGTACAGCTATGAAATAATGCCTCCTATTTAGAAGTAAAGCGCTTCACTGGTAATAAGAAGGCTCTCTTTCAATTCATCTGTGAAGAATGATAAAAAGAACTAGCTATGAAAGCAGAAAAAAAGAAGTCAGTGGTATTAATAGAACAAAAACAATTTCCAAAAATATACAGAGCATATGCTGAAGGCACTGGAACTGGCAGAAAAACAGTATCTGTGGACACTTTGTCTTCAAGGAAGAATGTTCAGTGATTTCTTTGGAGTTTGATTTCTCTGTGTTGGAGAATTCAGTAGGCAATTATGGGGGTCGCCTGCATCAGAAAGGGATGCTCATCTTGGACTGCAGCTGTCTTGTGTGTGGAATCTCAGAGGAAAGACTTCATTATCATTTTTATTTACCCTCACACTTTGATAGTGGTATCCCAGCTAGCTGCTGAGAAAGCTGGTAGCATGAGGTTTTCTAGGTCAGCACTGACACAGCGCTCCACAGGACGGAAGCATTCCCAGGACATGAACACAAAGTGAAGGGTTTATCTTTCCTGTGGCTCCCTTTTATTTAAATAAGAAGATCTCATTTAAAGAAGATGGGGAAATAAACTAAGGGCATCCTGGACAGATAAAAAGGAAATAAGCACCACTATTATGTATGCCCTTACGGAAATAATCAAATCACCTTTGGAGCAAGAATCCACATTCAAAAAATATTTTTCTTCCTCCAGATGTAGCGACAAGCCATTAAGCAAAACGTAAACAAATCCTGTAAGTAGGAAAATGACATAGTCAGAAATGAGTTGGAGAATATTTGCATCCAGAGAGAAGTGCTTTCTTTTATCACAGTGCTTGGAACAGAAACTTATTTTCTACCTACTGATTGGCACAGAGTGTCCAATTCTTTATCTAGAAACATACTTTGGAATAGAAGCATGATGCTCCATCAGCTCACTATCTTTTTTGTTATCATCTATGTTTTTGAGTCCTTCACAATAATGGCGCAAAGCAGCTTTACTGTTGCAGTTCTGGGTAGAGAGTGGGTACAAGTCAAAAGATTAGCGCCTGTGGAAATGATTCTCACCAGCCTAAGCATCTGTCGTTTCTTTCTGCAGTGGACATCCATGCTGTACAATTTTTGCATGTATTTTAACCATCATTATGTGCTACGGCAGTTGGGAAACATCTGGGAATTCACTAATGTTCTTTCACTCTGGCTTACCAGCTTGCTTGCTGTCTTCTACTGTGTCAAGATCTCATCCATCACCCATCCCATCTTCTTTTGGCTGAGGTGGAGAATTTTGAGGTTCGTTCCCTGGTTATTACTGGGTGTGCTGGTGATTTCTTGTGTGGCAATTATACCTTCGGTTATCAGGAATCACATCCAGATACAATTAGTCCCTCTGGAGCATTTACCCATAAACAACACTTTGATTGCGAGACTTAAAATATTTGAGCACTATTTTTCCAAGGCTAACAAAATCATCATGATGACCGTCCCATTTCTCCTGTTCATGGTCTGCACCACCTTCCTTACAGTGTCTCTCATCCAGCACTGGGAGCAAATGCAGCAGCACAACACTGGCCAGTCCAGCTCTAGCCTGCGAGCCCACTCCAGAACCCTGAAGTCTCTTGCTACCTACTTCATCTGCTTCACTGTTTACTTCCTGACTATAGTGCTGTCCTTTGTACATATCAAACCTCTAAGAGAACCATGGTCCTGGGTCTACGAAGTCCTCATCTACGGGGTGGTCTCTATTCATTCCACTTCCCTGATGCTGAGCAGCCCCACATTGAAAAAGGCTATAAAGATGAAGTGTGGGGGCCAAGAGTCTGCCTGAGGCACAAGGTACAGCAAGACTGGAGAAAATGGGAGTTTGCCTTGGTACAAATTAATACTAATAACCAGCGCTGCTCTTGTCAGTTACCATGTGACAATGATACACCATGGATGCAAGCCCCATTCTTGCTCATCCCTCTGCCATCTATCTTCAATGTTGTCTCTACTTAGTTCCATTTATTTTCTCTTCTACAATCCCCAGGATGGTCCTGGGTTTCCCACGATGTCTCTGTTCTCCCCAGTGTTGGCCAACTCTGGAATCTCACTTCCAATATATTCTATCCTTAACTGTCAAAATCCTGGTATCTACCCATTACTCTATCCTTCTCATGGCTACTGATTACTTCACATTCTAATAGGAATGCCTTCTCCACAAGAATTTCTTGACCATACACTACACTCACTCCCTGACAAGCTCTTGTCAAAAAGAACTTGTCACTGAGTTAGTATTCTCTCACAAGCACTTACAATGCTGGAACCTTATTCAGTGACCCAAATTCCTTATTTGAGTCTCTTCCAAATACCGCGCCCTCCCTCCTTTAAAATTTAAGTGAAATTTGTACTTCTCATTAATTTAATCTGCCAAGATATTACATTCCTTCCCAAAATCACAGGCCACATACCTAACTTATACTTTTATTAAAAACTCTCCAAATATTTACTATTTGATTGTCAATAATATATAATTTAGCTGGGTATGGTGGTGTATGCTTATAATCTCAGCACTCAGAAGGCTGAGGCTGGAGGATCACTATGAGTCTGAGGCCAGCCTGAGCTACAAGGTGAGTTCAAGGCAAGTCCGCGCTGTGTAGTGAAACCCTCTCTCAAAAATACACAACACACAAAATGTGTGGCTTGATAATTGCCTCTTCATTTTACTACAAATTAGGGTAAAATTTCTAGAAGTATTCCCATTCCCAAATAGAAGCATAATTTTTACATTTTTATTTCAAAGAGAATTAAAAAATAGTAAACATTAGAAACAATACAGAATCTCAAAAAACAAGATTATAGAAACTCAACAATGGTTATTATGTTGTATATTGTTGTCTTCAAAGTAGTTGTTCAAATTACCAGACATGAACATGCAAAATTGGTCAGATATTTAAGTATTAACCATCCCTCTCAATAAACCAATAAAAATTAGTAGTACAATTATCTTAGCTATCTTTTGTATATATCTTTCTTTCTTTCTTTCTTTCTTCCTGTTTTCCTACCTTTTCCTCGTCCCAGTTATTCTTTTCTGCTGAGCAGTTTCTTTCCCTTTCACAATATCTATTGTACCTTTTGATATATGTGCACCCATGTTTATAAGCACAATTTGTCATAGCTAAATCTTGGAAGCAACCTAAATGTTCATCAACTGAGGAATGGATAGAAAAGGTGTGATATTTCTATACAATTGATCATTATTCAGCTATAAAGAAAGATAAACCCAAAGCTTTTATAGATAAATGGATGCAACTAGAGACCATATCCATAAGTGAAATAAATCAGACCTGCATGTGTAAATGTTGTATTGTCTCCCTACTATAAGAACCTGAAAGAATATATGACTAATTTTTGCTATACGCAAAATAGTTTCATAATATCTGAATGATATTGGTTCAGATTTTCTATACTACTTTAGTTTGTGCTCTATGACTGTCCAAAGTCCTCTCCAAATGAATAACAATACAAGAACCACACAGTCATCTATTTGAAAGTCACCTATAAGACATTACTGTTTTCTTACAAATGCTGTCTATCTCCTAAAGCAGCAGGTTCTTTCCACCCTTTCAAGGCCGAATCTCACCTTCTTCCTGTGGCATCGCTCTTCACTTCACTCTCTTTTCCTGCACTTACAAACACCCAAATATCTTGGCAAGGATCAGCTTCCATGTCATTCCTCTCAGCTTCCATCTGCCTATCCCAGACACTTACCAAAGTATTTTTTCCTAAAGACAATTATCTCTTACAACATTCTGGTGTCAGAGGTAGAGAATGTATTTTTTCTACCTTTTATACATATTGAATATGTCTGAAAAACTGAATTTGTGGCTCTCCAACTAGAAG
Source organism: Octodon degus (assembly GCF_000260255.1). NCBI lineage: Eukaryota > Metazoa > Chordata > Mammalia > Rodentia > Octodontidae > Octodon > Octodon degus. The sequence continues at coordinate 4,404,155 of NW_004524746.1, read as the reverse complement.
ACGAAAATATCTCCTCAAAGTAAATCATCCTACAGAAAAAAAAAAAAAAAAAAAAAAAAACCAGAGGCAGGTAACTCAAATTTGATTGTGAAGAACAACTTGGCTCTTGCAAAGAGATAGATGTTCTGAACTGCCCTCTGATCACTCACCCTGACTTGTTTGCACATTGAATTCTTACTTAAAACTGAGGGCATGAATACAAGTAAAAATCAAGGATCACATTTTTCAACCTAGTATTGCACAGAAAGGAGGGTGAGCTGCACTGACACGTGCCACAGCACCCTACATGGCAGCATCACCTGAACTCCAGCAGATCAACTGCAGCTGCAGATGGAGTACAAACCAATGGATGTGCTCAGGATCAGGAAGCAGGGTAACAAATGACAGTGAGCAGAAGAAAGGGAGAAAAAGGTATGTGTTGACTTTGTTGGACCTGACCAGGGCTCCTGGGAAGGAGGCTGGTGGGGAGGTGGATTGCATGGGTTTGAGATCCTGCTGGAGCAGTTGGCGCAAAAGCCAGTGATATTTGGATTATTGTACTTGTCATTGGTTTCCATATCCAGAAGGGTCTTGCAGTTTCTAGTCTTAGATAGTGGGGGAAACAGGGACCATTATTGTCATATGTATATAAATAGAAAAGAGAAAAATGAGCCTCTTCTCTCCCACCATCATATTTAGTACACACATACAATTCAGAAACTGTTAAAATCCTTTTAGTGTTTTCACTGCCTTCTTTGTAATAAAGTGAAATAGAAAATGTATGTATGATATGACCCTTTACCCTCTAGGCAATGCCCCTTCATCTTAAAGATTGTCTTGTGATGCTGAGGAAATGGACAAAAGTGGTTGGTTCCTGGTGACACGGGCATGGGGTCTGATCCTAATTAGTTACTGCAGATATTATTCATGAGATGATACTCTCTCTTCCTCACCCCCTTTTGTTCTATGCAAAATACATGGGTTTAAAATCTCCAGTTGTACGTTTTAGCCTCTTTCTGAGTGTGGTATCCAAGACCCCAGTGCCTGACTGATTCATGTGCCTAGCTCTTAGTCCTGAAAATCTCCTACAAAAACCTGTTTGCTGCAAACATATCCCCTCATGATTCCCTGAGGATCCGTGCATCCAGTGCATAAGACGTTTGAGTTTGCAAAGGAAATATCCATGCCTAAGATAAGATTCATGCTCTGTACATCTGCTGGTTCCACTTGCCTTACTTTTACTGTGTTCCCTGTATGCCTAGTTTCCCTCTACCTTTCATGAACTGGTACCAGCTCCGCTACATGCACAAATGACGAATCCATCACTAGTGCTCTTCAAGGTAACTTTTTTTTTCCTATACCATCCATTGTCTCAGTTACTTTCTTGGCATCAAATATAAGTTCTATCTCATTATTAAATTTCTCTGTCTTTTACCTCTAGCTTTATCATACAGTTTTCCACATGCAAGGAATTCATTTATTACTGTTATAAGACAATGAGGCAATGAATAATAATTCATAATTCTGGTATTTGTCAACACAAAAGATCTTACTCATTCAATAAATATTTACTGTCAACTTACTGTATATATCCAGAAATACAAAGGTGGTCTGACAGCTGACAAATGTGTGTTCCTCCTGGGAAGTAAGAGTTTTGTTCTTGGGCTTTATTACACATGGCCCACTCAAGTCAGCCATGATCATTCTAGCTTCAAGAAGCCTTGGTAGAAAAATAGCTATAGAAGTTCTACAGTGGGCTAAGGTGTTCAGCGGATAAGTGCTTTTCCCTTACAGAAGAATAAGGTACACATATCATTTTAGAGTTCTAAAAAATAAGAAACAGACAATATGGACTGTGGACTGACAGAGGTACTGATGTTCAAATTACGACAGCATCAAACAAGATGTTGCCCTTCTTTCTTTTAATGTCTCCTGCCCTCTTAACTTGATGCTCTTATAAGAACAATAGGAAGAAAAATGACATGATAGCAGATTAATGGAATTGACTCCTGATTTCTCCCTTTCTGCTCCCAAACCTCTATATCAGCTCAGAGGAAAGAAGCTTTTAATTGGATATGAGATTAATCTTGTGATTTAGACTTTAAAACCCGAAAATGAGAGCATTGTTGGAAATCCACGGGACTCAACTTGGAAGGGTGCTTGTGAGGAGTTGTTTAAGGCAAGGATTGGAGAAATATTTGTGTTTTTTATTTTCTGAGCTTGATCTATTCAATAAATTTTTACAAGAGTCATGAGTCAGTAAGATATGAAAAGCCTTCTCATTTTCTCTGAGATTGCTTTTCTGTAATGTGTACTTCTTTCTATTTATAGAAGCATGCCAAGGAAATTTTCTTTCTTAAAGCATCTGAACCAAAGACCAAAGGAAAGGCCTCCTCAGATGGCCTTGGTTTCTCGGTCACCGCAGCCATCCTGACAATCTCCTCCTGAATGCAGAGCGAGCAACACAAACGTGGCCACTTCAGCACAAAACCTCTCCGTGCCTCAAGGGCACCCAACATAGGATTCGATTCCGTTTTTCTCCCATTCTGGTGCCTGCCTATGTTTATATTGGAACAATGGCATTTTTCCTTATTTTTCATGGATTCTTAATGTAAAATGTGGTGAATTTTTTTCAAAATTGGTTTTGTTGCTATAAAGGAGACCAAAAAAGTAAGAGAAAAAAAGGGATCATGCTCAATGGTATGGATAACATTGGAGCAATAAAATATTTGTGGCATAACTAAATTGTAAACTGATTTTTAAAAATTATTCAGACCCACTTTTGTTCCAGAAATGCATATTAAGGGAGAGAATTTTGGGAATGTTTTCCTGTGAAGTCTAGAAGAACATGTACTTACAATCAATGTGACTTAGAATAATGCCAAATTGCTTTTTAACAAGAGGGGGAAATGTGTCTTATTTGGCCGTTCTACGCAGAGCTTTTAATTCACTATCCATTTGCCAGGTCTCAAACTCCCAAAGCAACATTTCTTTGAGATAATTTCTTCTATTTCGACAAAACTTACAAAATTGATCCTGAGTGTGAATTGGCTTCTCACTAGTTTTGATTGCAAGTATACAGTTGGATAAACTTAATTTCAATGCCAAGTCTCCTCAAATTATTTTTAGAGGAAAATTTATAAAAATGACAAGTTATAGATAAGATAAATTCTTTCTCATGAATTAAATTTTTTCTTTAAGTTTGAATACAAATATTGGGTTTCAGTAAATAGATAAATAAAATTTTATGTTAAAAATGTGCTAGATGTACTTGAAACACAGCCAAAATGAAGTCAAATGAGAATAATTGCTTGCACTTGCAGAAGAATGTAGATCTTCAAATTTAAGTTTAAAATTAGAGGAAAGATAAATTTCACAAGCTTTCATTTTTGAAACCTAAAGATAGACTGTGTGGGGAGTTATTTCTTGAGAATATTGGCAGATTAGTGTTGTCAGTATGTGAGGGTTTGAATGGGGCTCATGCCAACAACTTGGAACTAAGATTGTCTTCCGAGGCACAAAAGCAAGAAATCAACTTCCCTCCCTACTTTTGCCCTAAATGAAATAATTTAAGAATTAACTAGAACATGAGTGACTATCAGAGTCTATAAATCGAATTTCAAGATTAGGTCAAGGTAGAGTTCAAATCATAGCATAATATACAGACCAGAAGTAAAGCGGGTTCCAAATAAAAGTTTTATGAACAAATAACAAAACAGGTAATAAGTTGGAACTGCATTATTTTTTCCTTTCTTCCCATATTTGGTCAACTAACTTGAAGCTTTTTAGTCCTGTTGACACATTCTCCCAACTGTTACCTGAAGAAATTGCCATAAGATCGTATAAATTTCTTCAACTTTTACTATATGCTAATTCATTCATGCAATTTTTAATTTTTTTAATTTTTAAAATATACAAAATAGTGATAGAAAAAAGACAGCATTAGAAATGATACAAGATTTTGCTAAACAAAGTAACAAGAGTTCAACAGTGGTTGCTGTATTACATGATGCCATCTTCAAATTAGTTGTTCAGATTTTCAGATACAACATGTAAGATTCATTTAAAAAAAACAATAACAAAGGAGTTATAAGAAATTCAAAAAAGAGAGAAAAAATCAAAGTAAAAATCTTTTTTAAGCATTAAGTTTTCCTTTCAGAAGATCATCAAAAATCGACAATACAGTTTTCCAAACTATTCTGCAAATATACCTAAATTTATCTTTTCTCGTTTAATTTGTCCTTTTCCTTATTTAATTATGACTTAGCTTTTCATGTTGTGATTGGCTATGTCCATGCTCCTAGGAAGACAAAAGTGATAAATTTCTATGTCCTGAAATACTGGTACGAGAAAATGTCACATACATATCATAATGCATGCATGAGGATTGCAGAGCAGCACTTTTAGAGCTGAAAATATTGGGACTGACTAGCCTTTCAAGGTCCGTGAGGACTCAGGACAGAGGAGAACATGTACTGTAGCATCCTGTAACTCTGTTGTGTCCCAAATTTACTGATCAAGGAGATTATGGGGCAACAGAGGAAAGTCACCAATGATGTATAGTGTGCCTAAGGAGAGTCACATGGAGAGAAAACATTCTCTCAGGCATTTGCAGAGAGCACACTGGCCAAGCAATGGCCATGATTCATCCACATGGCTGACACTGACAAAGGATCTACAAACTGTGGTACAGGGTTTCAGGGTAAATCCTAAGGGGGTTTGACAGACTTTGTCAGCAACAAAAGTTACATTTCTTGTTACATAAGTTTTGCTTTATATTGGTCTTAACCATCCAGCAGAAAAGCATAAAAATGAGGTATACAAAGTAATGCCATATTGATATCCTGAGCTGTAAAAGGCTCAAGTCAATAACTTCTGACATGGCCAGTCCTATGGATAACCCATTACTATCATGGACTACTGGACTATATTGGATTATTTTGCTGAATTCAGGCACCTACAATATTTAAATGGCAATGGGATACCCATCTCTGACAAAACTAAACAAAACAAGGGATGCAAATGAAGGACCATTTTGTATCTGTATATACAAAATAGGATAGATATACAGCTACTTTCTCATAATTCAATGAGAGGAAAGATTTGTACTAATAGTGTTTGGACAGGATATCATGTCTGCATCTTGTACTATGAATAACCACTCTGAAGACAACACTATGCAATGTATTAATTATTGAAACTGTCCTACTAATTGGTTTTAAACTGTCTCATTGCTATTTGTTTCTCAATAAAATTAATTAAAAAAAGGTATTAGGGCTGATCACTGGAATTTCACTGAGACTGTTCTAACATCTTTGCTGCAACCCATGAAAAACATAAAAGCAACACCAAAAAGCTCTAGCTTGTGCCACTATGACTCCCATTGTTTGGTTTGTACTGCTACAACTCCCATTGCTTAATATTTACAGTGCTGTCAGTGATGTCCATCTTCACTAACATCACATACAGGCTGTTTTCTTGAGTGAGACTTGAGATCACATAACTCATATACAGAAACTTTCCCAGGAAATTAACTGTACAATGGATCCATGTACTCACCTCAGTCTCATATTTTCATCGTTAGCCTCAGTTGTCTGAGTTTGTTCCACATCCAAACGGTCTTGGAGAACTGTCAGAAGTAGGTCTCTGGGCCAATAAAGGTCATGAGCAGGACCTAGAATGTGGTCATCTTGTTGAGATATGGGTGTGAGAATCATCCTTCCACTATACAGGGTAATCACTGCATGTCACTGTTCTTAGGGACATGCAGTCTAGTGAGTTTGGGAATGGAGGGTATACTTCAAGATTGTAGGCAGCAAATTAAGTTTCAGGGAAGGTTAGGAAAGTAGGCAGAAGCAGTGCAATCAGAAGGAATGCCCTACCATACATCAGGGTTACTCAGACAATATCACCTACCACTCAGTATCCATGACAGCAGGAAACAAGCTGAAGACTTTGCACCCCAGCTGCTCCCGGAGCATCAGTGGTCTCTGCTTCAACATTAAATATCATCACACAGCCACCACCCCATACAAATGCCTCATCTTTCTGTGACTCGGGTGGGTACACGTTTGGCTGTGCTGGGTCACCTTAGTTGCACATGGATAGAAACTTATCAGCTGAAAGCTGCCTTGTGCATCAGGAGAATAGCAGGATTAGCTCTCTGGCCTCTAGTGAAGGCTCTCAGGAATGGTGCAGAGTGAGCCAAATGGAAGTCCACCCAACATTCTGCACAAATTCAGTCTTTATTTCCCAAACTCCAAAGAACCTCACAAATCTATCACCACGATTCAGTAATACAAAGTAGGTATCTAAGAACTATTTTTATACTTCAAAGTAAATCATAAAAGTTTTCAAAGAATTAACTTCCCACCAGACAATCCAGAAGCAATGGGATAATTAAACATGGCTACTTGGCATTTGTTAAAAATCTAGTCTTCTGAACTCTACTAATTTGAAGGCTGATCACGTATTTACATGAAGTAGTTGCAAGATAGTGATAAATCTTGCAATAAGCTTGTACTATCAAAATCACTGCACTCTATATCAATAGGAGAAATGTTTAAATATAACAGAGAGGAAGAAGAGAGAACCAGCTGTAGTCAATGGTCCTCGTTTCCCTCACTGATCCCTTTTACGAAGGCAGTGCACTTATTGCCCCATGTTGATAGCATCACTTGCTAACACTTCACAGGTGCCTCTACCTCTTTTTCTTGAGATAACTACCAACAGGAACAACACAAACTGGGAAACTATTCTTGGCTCACACAACTGCAGCTTGCAGCTAATGGCTGCATGATGCAGAGGCACATCGAAGACCAGCCGCTGAGGCCAAACTAACTCCACTGTGTAATTCATGCTCTGCACACCCCTTGGGCTCTGGCTGAACTGCTCTCCAGCTGAGGTCACACTCTAGGCTGGATTTTATGCCTTTCCCATATCCAGCACCCTCCCTCAATTCCTCCAGAGAACATCTCCTCCATCTACTAATGGAATAAGAATTTGCTCAAGTTTGTTTCATGCGAATATGAACCAACAAGCTAGCTAATGTGAATCTTGCTGTAATGGAAAAACCAATAGAAAATAACAACAAAAATGTATATAGGTTCTCCCCTGTCAAGGAAGTGCAGTGTACCTCTCCATCTGTTTCTGGAGGCATGGCTTAGTAACTTTCCTCCATGGAACAGAATATCAGGGGGGAAGGGAGGGAATAATTGTACAATGCAGGAGCCTGGAAGATACCAAAAGAGTCTCCGCTCCATCAAAGCTATGTGCTACTGAGGCAGTGTTCCCTTAGCATAATGTGAGAAGGATGACACGCACCCTGTCATCTTTTTCCTGAATACACAGTCTAACCAAAAGCAAAACATCAGACAAAACCAAATTGAAGAACATTCTAGAAAATATCTAACTGATACCTCAAAACTGTCCAGTGCATGGGGAACTCTGAAAAACCATTACAGATAAAAGAAAGCTGAAACATGTTGACTAAATGAAATGTAATGCTTTAGGCAGAAACCTAGACCAGAAAAAGAACCTAAGGGAAATTTAAGAAAATCTAAATAAAAATCTGCAGTTACTTAAGAGTATCATATCAATGTGGAATCCTTAGTCATGAGAAATGTATTTTGTGTGAAGGAAAATGGAGACTAGTGTTCTTTGTGTTATCTTTGCAACTCTTTTATAAATCCAAAACTATTGTAAAAAGCAAACCCTTTTTAAAAAGTCCCTGACACTTCAAACGTATGGGTAATTTTCTTTGTCTCTTGAGAGTAACTTTAATTTCTTACTTCTGTGTCACAATTTTTAGTTGAATGCTGGGTATTGTATGCAGAATAATAAAGGGTGAAGTGAATGTTTGTGCCTGAAGAGAGAAAGACCAGTTCTTCAGTCAGCATATACCTACAGGGCCCAACACTTCCTCTTTTTCTCTCCAAGAGATGATCAGTTCTATACAACTCTTCTCTCCTTCAATGATCTGGTTCTCCTCTGTATAGTAGACATTCCTGGTTCTCTGTGTTCTCAGTTCTCTGAAAAGCTTGACAGTTATGGTTTTGTTCATTTATCCTGCTCTTCCTTACTGACATGGGAGCACGTACTTTCAGTGTTCTCCATCCTAAGAGAAAGCCGCAATGCCAGCTTTCTTTTCCCTTAATTCTGTATGTACAGTTATCTAATGTGCGCATAGAGGAAAGGAGAATAGAGAAAACTGGTTATGATAATATATTTTAAAACAAAATTTTGAATGCTAAAAATTCACAGAATCTTAACATTAGAGGAAAAGTTAAATCTTTATACTCTATCTTGAAAAAATGGTTTTAAATATTTATTTTCTCTCCAAGGAAAGACTATTTCTAATCACAAATAAGTATATCTTCAGCATATCTCCACCAATCAAGAAATGTCTTTTGCATTTTTATTTATTTATTTAGTGCATTTAGTAAAGTGTCTACAGAGTCCACAGGGCCTCACTACTAGATAGGACTCATAGTGATTCTCCTGTTTTCAGCCTCTCAAGGGCTGGGATTACAGGTGTGCACCACCATGCACAGTCTCAATTGCCATCTCAGTGCAGCCCTGGGGGTGGGGCCAGCAAAGCATGAGAGGGATCGAACCTCTGGTGCTTAGCTCTGCAGGTGCTTTAATCCGCTGAGCTATCCGGCCAGCCCTATGTCTTTTGCAGTTTTAGAGACACTTTTTTTTTTTTTTACTTTTTACTGAAATCCTGAGAGCACAAAAATGTCTTTTCCTTTAGACAGTTAAAAATTATGCTATATAATTGAGCATACTTTCAAACAATATCTGCCTTTTCATACTCTAGTCAAAAAAGTCATATAGAACCTCCAGTTTAAGAATATTCTAGTATCAGATGGGTAAGGCAATGATCCTGAGAACTATCAGCAGGTTGTTTAATCTAGCAGTTACTGGGTGGGATTCTTACCCTGGCTAACTATATATGCTGATACATGTGAACTGAGCAATTGCACCAAGATAGCAATGTGTAATAGTGGGGTCATGCTTGGAATGTTGGTCATTCTGGTCTTCTAAATACGTTCTGCTTGTGATGACATGCAAATCATGGCCAGAATGTATCTCAAATAAATGTTTTTTTTAAAAGAGGTTCCATCTTTTTCCTAAGATGTTTGATATTTAGGCAGATAGTAAGGTTAAACCCTCCTGCATATATTGTAGGGTAATAATAAGCTTCTTTTCTGGAGGGTTAACAACCTAAGTGTGCAGACTAAAAATTAGAGAAAAAGAAGGGCTGCAAGGACAGCCAATATTTTATTCCTAGCCTTGCAAGGTCAGTGAAGACTCAGGACATAGGAGAACCTGTACTGTAACATCATGTTACTCAGTTGTGCCCCAAATTTTCTGATTAAGGAGATTATGGGGCCATAGAGGAATGTAATCAGTGATGTAGTGTGTGCCTATGGAGAGTCACATGGAGAGAAAACATTCTCTCAGACTTTCTTAGAGAGAAAATTGGTCAAGCAATGGCCTTGACTCATCCACATGGCTGACACTGACAAAGGAGCTATAAAGTTCACTACAGAGTTTCGGGATAAGCCCTGAGGGGACTTGACTGACTGTGTCAGATATAAAAGTTACATTTTTTGTTATATAGGTCTTGCTTTATCTTGGTCTTAACCATCCAGCAGAAAAGTGTAGAAATTAAGTATGAAAAGTGAAGCCATTGTCAATATGCTGAACTGTGGAAGGCTCAAGTCATCAGATTCAGACTTTGCCAGTCCTGTGGATAACCAACTACTATTGTGGAGTACTGGACTATATTGGAATATTTTGCTGAATTCATGCACCTACACTATTTGGGTGACAATGGAATACCCATCTCTGACAAAACTGAACCAAAAAAGGTGATATAAATGAAGGACAATTTTGTATCTGTATGTACAAAATAGGATAGATATAGAGCTACTTTCTCAATTCAATCAGAAGAAAGATCTGTACTAATAGTGTTTGGACAGGATATGATGTCTGCATCTTGAGCTATGAATGACTACTACAAAGACAACAGTATGCAATGTATTACTTATTGTAGCTCTCCTATCAACCTATTTGGAAGCTGTCACATTGCAATTTTTTTCTCAATAAAAATAATAATAAAAAATGTTCTATTTGCCCCAATATCCACTGAATGGATATGTTTTTATCATATGTGTGCCTATACAGAGAAGTTTATTATACATAAAATTCTTCAACAAATTTATGAATTCTTACAGATGTTGCTTATTATATGGCAGTCACAAGGACAGAATTGTATAAAATGGGTGGGCTGTGAATGGCTTGGCCTAAACTGTTTGCAAAGAGAAGGCTAAGAGATGGAGCATATAAAACAGACCCAGCTTCACTGAGCACTCAGGGCATCAAATGTGGCCAGGACCCACTAATCAAGGAACCTCACTAATAGTGTCAATCTACATTGAACGTTTCTACCCTCTTTCCAGAGGAAGAAATCTATGTGAAGAAGGAATAAGGCATGTCAACAGCAGAATGCCTGAAGAGCACAACCACTTTGTTTTTCTGAAACTTTTAAATGCCAAAGAAAACCTGCCACTGACTAATAAAATCCGATCTTGTAAATATGTCTCCTAAACTTTCCTTATTACAAGAATAATTCCAATTTTATTAAAAATACAGATTCCTGGGATCCATACCAGATTAACAAATTGAAATGTCAAGAAGAATTTTCATTTGGTTTGGTTTTGCTTTTGCAGTGCTGGGGATCAAACCCAGGAACTTGCTCCTTTGAAGCACACTCAAGGCCCAGAACATACTCTTTTACACAAAGCCCATCATATTTCCCTAAGCAGAATTGTTTGGGGCAAACATAAAACAGCTTCTTCACAATTTCTTATCCTAAGTAGTGTTTTCTTTCTTTTTTTTTTTACTATTTCTAATTATCAAGGCATAATAATACTAAAGCTTATCACTAAAATATTAAGTATTGAGAGTTGCTCATTAAAACACAGTGTCCTTTCTGGAGGCATAAACAGAAGAAACTCAGTGTTGAATTCACCGTATATAAAGCACATTTTATTGAGAAGCTAATAGTAAACTAATGTTTTACTTATGTTTTGCTGTAATACTTTCCTTCAGAAAATCATTCAAAGATAAGAGATACCTTTCTCAAACAAATTATTCTAATGCATGTTAAATTGTAGGAGCAGGAACAAATAAAAATGAATTCAGCAGCATATGACTGACAGGTAGCAGGAGAACTGCTCCAACCCTCTGGAGATACACCTCAAACTACATCAAGTTTGAGATCCTCCTTGTGAGATTTGTAGGGCTAGCTACACTTCAGTGGAAATATGTTTGCTTTCAATGCAAGGGAGAATCTTAATGAGAATTTCAGACTTTGTAGAAAAGACCAAAGGTATTGGGATTGGGTTTAATTTGAGAGAAAAGGAAAAATAAAAATGCTGCATATTGCTCTTGGAATTTTCTTATGAACTTTCTCTCGAGTTTTTATTGATGGCTCCCAGGTAGTGTTTCTCAGTCTTTACCTCAAGAGAGTCTAAGTCAGAACCACTTGAAGTCTTTAAGTGATCATTTCTAGGCCTCCACAGTTGTATCAAATATTCCAAAAGAAGTACTGAGAATACTGAGGGTTTTTTCCCCCTCACAACTTAGCAGAACATTGAAAGTATAAAGTGAGCATTCTAAAACAGAAATTTGTGAAGTTTTTGTTTTTGTTTTTTTTGGAAAGGCCTAGTGTTTCCAGGTCCTTGGCAGCCATGGTTCACAGCATGGTCATGGCCAAGTCCAAGAACCACACCATGCACAACCAGTCCTGAACATGGCAGAGAAATGGCATCAAGGACCCTCACTCACAAAGATACAAAACTCTGAAGGGGGTAGATCCCAAGTTCCTTAGGAACATGCATTTTGCCAAGAAGTAAAACAAGAAGGACTTCAAGAAGATGCAAGCAAACAATGCCAAGGCCATGAGTGCACATACTGAGGCTATCGAGACCCTTGTCAAACCCAAGGAGGTCAAGCCCAGTATCACTCCAAAGGGAGTAAACCACAGGCTCACTCAACTTGCCGCTATTGCCCACCCCAAGCTTGGGAAGTGTATCTGTGCCCACATTGCCAAGGGTCGCAGGCCTTGCTGGCCAAAGGACCAGGCTCCAGTAAAGGACCAGGCTCCAGCTTCTGCTCCGACCAAGGCCCACCCTCTAGCTTCTGCTCCAGCCAAGGCTCAGGCTGCAGCCAAGGCCCAGGCTCCAGCTTCTGCTCCATCCTTGGCTCCCAAAGGTGTCCAGACCCCCAAAGGTGCCCAGGCCTTTGTGAAGACTCCACAGTAAAAGACTTTTCTCTGTTGATGTGACAATAGAAGAACTGATGTGACCCTTGGGGTGTCATTTGTGGGGGGCTGGTATCCTCCTGTGCTCTTTGTACAAATAAACCTAAGGCAGGATAAAAAAAAAAGAAAGAAAAGAAAAGGCCTAATACTAATTACTTTACCCTAATTGTTATGAGTAGCATAATCTTAGTCACAACAACTGGAATCTACTACTTAGTGAAAAGCAGCCACTGACAATGTATAATCTGATAAAATGGCTGTGCTCTGCTAACCAAACAACTAGATAGATTTGATAATTTAAACATGAAAAATAAATTGAGGATGACGAATGGGCATCTATTTATTTACTTATGTATTTAGTTCCAAGTCTACAGGGTCTCACTGCACAGATCTGACTCATAGTGATCCTCCTGTTTTCAGCCTCCCAAGCACTGGGGTCCCAGGAGTGCGCCACCATGCCCAGTCTTGGCCGCTGCCCAGGAGGCAGGTCCGGCCTGGCATGGGGATTGAGGTCCGGTCCCCTGCACCTGCCTAAGCAGGTACTTTAGTCCACTGAGCTATCCGCCCGGCCCTGAATGGACTTTTAATGTGATGACTGTAATATAGTTACTCATGGCCAGTGGGCAAGTACTGTGGTATTTGTTTTCTTCAATAAATTTTGGATTTTAGCTCAGCAGATGCTTGAAAACCTGGATTTAGCTAGCCATCTATGTTTTACAGATTGAACTATAAAGCAAAACATAATCACATGTTAAAAGCAAGAGAAACATTTAAACATAATTGTTTCATTAAAGTTAAAAAGAAAGTCTGTAACTCACCTATTCAGTGATAAATGAGATAATTTTTAAAAATAGCATAGGGGCAGAAGGGATTCCTAGGGAGGGTTAAAAGATCTTTTTGGTGGTAAGAAAAAGCGCGTTCTGTGGGGCTAAGAGCAGCAAGCAGTCTTCAAGCAGTTTTGTGGTTTGAAGCTGACGGGCTGCGTTCTTGACCCCTGCCTCTGCACGGGCAGCACTGTCCCCTAGCGCAAGCTGCCACACCTGCCCAAGCTCCCCTGTCAGTCTAGACCAAAACCCTAACACAAGTGCAATAGCCAATCAATTGAGTACTAAACCTCAGGGAGGTGGAGACAAAGTCCCTACTCCTTACTCTAGGTTCAGCAGTGCCCAAGGCTCTTTACAAGAAAATGGCTTCACTTTGCACTAGTTTTCTGGTTTGACTCCTCTTCCGCTTTCTACAAGAGAGAGACAAACCCAGTAAGGGAGAGTATGGGAACTCTAGACTCCAGCCCTTCAGACTTAACAGTTGCAAAGGCGTAGAGAGTGACCTGATGTCCAAGTCTGTACACAGATATTAGAAGCGGTATCTTTTCAGATTTCCATGCAGCATTCACAGTGATACGTTTTAGGCAAACAGAAACCCTTCTGCAAATTCCAAAAAGAAATAAAAAATGGAGACCCAGTCCTAGCCCAGGTCCGGTGAGTGTGTGGAGAGCTTCTTGCTACCTGCACCGGCGGGACCAGTCCCAGCCCAGGCGCAGCGTGGGCC
>NW_004524746.1:4389101-4390194 GCF_000260255.1 Octodon degus | reverse complement strand
GCCAATGTACCTTGGACAACATTATTGATTCTACAAAGAATAGAACAAAACGTCGACAACATATTAAATAAGAACTTGGAATTCCAGTCCTATGGAGAAGACAGCTACTGCTTCCCTCTTATACCTCCAACTTCAGAATGATGATAATACATGGTTGTGAGTTTTCAAAGGTAAACCAGCCTTAGGTACAATATGAAACCTATGTTATGGTTTGTGTCTAGATGTTCCCCCAAAGCCTCATGCACTCATAGGTGGGGCTTCTCAGTCGTAGCTGGATATAGGGAGTGTAGCTGGATCTAGGGAGTGTAACGTTGCGCTGATGGGTGGGGGCACTAAATTAGCTCCCTGATTGGAATGAGCATAGTTCTGGGAGTGGGTAATGGAAGCCCCACCCCCAATCCATATCCCTGTATCCTGGATAGAATAGAAAGGGAAGGAGGAAGGCAGGTTTACTGCTGCCACCTGCCCTTCGCTGCCCACTGCGAGGCTCCTCTGCCTTGCTGCTCTGCCTTGGAGCCAGCTGACTATTGACTGAAAACCTCTACAGGCTGTGAACTAAAGTAAACCTTTCTTCCTTTAATTTGTGGCTTTCAGGTATTTTGCTCAGCAAAGAGAAAAGTAACTAAGACAGGCTTCCACACAGAATTGAACCACCTTAATTGAACCACACTGTCTTACATGAAGGCTAGCTGATGAAATTCCCCACGTTAAATACAAGCAGACAATCTGTGGTTTTCAGTGACTACATTAACTGCTTTGGGAAGTCGAAAATGACTTCACTCACGTGTCTGGCACATTCGCGTGGACAGCTTGAAAGCAGGCTTTGCTAGAAGAGCTGACTGGAGGGTTCGCCTTGAACATTCTAGCTGATAGGCCCTAGCTAAGCTACTTAAATGGAGACTTTATCAGCCAGGTTTGTATTTTGTTTTGTTTTATTTTGTACGTCATGGGACAAAATACCTAATACCCACAATTTAAAAGAGAAATTTCATTTGGTTCATGGTTTCAATTTCAGGGACTTCAGGCCAATGTTGGCTGGCTCTAAGGCAGAGCCATAGGTGAAGACTGTGACAGACCAAAGATATTTGCTTCG
>NW_004524746.1:4373780-4389001 GCF_000260255.1 Octodon degus | reverse complement strand
ACTTTATATTATTATTATTGTTATCATCATCATTATTATTATTATTATTTGCAGTACCAGGGATTGAACTCAGGACCTTGCACTTGCTAGGCAAGTGCTTATGCTACTGAACTATCTCCTTGGCCCAAGAAGTTTACTTTAAAATAAAGTGCACTTTATAGCCACTGGGAGAGAGCACACATAAAGTTAGTAAAAACAAAATCCTTCATAGAAAATATTTAAAATACAATCAAGTCATCATTATTTACAGAAACTTTACCACTTAAGGGTGGATGATCTTATGTGAAATTTTACATTTTTGCCATTAGCACAGGAAGAAAGAAAAACCCACATGGATCAATCTGCAGAAAAGAAATAGGAAATATATTTGTTCTGGTAGCTCTCCAAATCTAAGTAGTTTACACAATCTAAATAAGGGGATAGATAGAAGCTAGGAAGAAGTCATTATCAATATTATTATTATTATTATTATTATTATTATTATAACATGACTGCAATACTGGATGTTAACTAAAAATTACGGTACATGATAAGAAAATAATGTGCAGTGTCAATGTGAAAACTATATAGATAAATACTTTTTTATAAATCAGCAATATAATTTGCATGAAGTAAGTAATAAAGTTTAATATTTGTAGGCGTAACAATCCAAGCTCAACATACCACTCAATCTGGCTCAGAGAAGGGTAAATGCAAGTTACCAAGCCTTGCCTCTTGGCTCGTGATAGCTTAGGTTTCTACTGAAATGTTAGGAAGAGCTAGTGAGAAATCGTTGGAGCACTTCTTTCATGTGCCTTTTATAGCTAGAGAGAATGTACTTTTAGAATGCATTTTGCTAGAGGGATAAACAAAACTACTTTTATGTAGAATATTTTTGCATTGCATACCTTTAAAAAGCTTAATTACTCTAATTACATTTTTAGTAAGAACACTCAGAAACTCCAGTTATAATTAAGTCTTTATTTTATTTTTAGTTTATTTAGAAAATGTTTATGACTTTAGGTGTTCTGCTAACTAAGTACAATATTCTCTATTAAAATTTCTGTTGGCCTTCTGTTTTACCTTATGCCTTGAATACCATTAAGTGGGAAAAAATAAAAGTATTTTTGTGTTTTAAAAACTTTTATTTCATATCAAATACAAAATTTTAGAGTCCTAAATGCTTTGTATTTTTCCAACTATTGTGAACTCTTTGTAATGCCATTACAAAGTTAAAGGCAATTACTTTCATTGATTACTATTATGCCAAGTGAGGGCCAGAGAGATACCTCAGCAGACTAAGTGCCTGCCTAGGCAAGCACAGGGACTGGGGTTTGATCCCTCACCCCATATGCCATCCTGACCCTGCATCCTGGGCATGCTGAGCTGGCCACCAAGATTAGGTGTGGGGGTGCATGCCTGTAATCCCAACCCTGGGGAGCCTGATAACAGGAGGATCACTATGAGTCTGAGCTATGTACTGAGACCCTGTACCAAATACATTAAAAACAAACAAGCAAAAAACACTATTATACCAAGTAGATCCCTCAGGGAACCCTAACCCTTCAGTCACTATAAGCCAGATTTTAGAACATATTCCCCAGTGTGTATGGGTAAGGCAATAGGCTTTTTTGAAACAGAGGAGAAGGCTCCACAGGCTATGGGTTAGCAAGCAAAGAAAAGAAGCAGAGTGCCTGGTTCTCCACCAGTCCACAGAGACTCCTGTCCAGGCCTGTGTCTAGAGTAGGTCTGATTGCCGTGGAGCCTGCCCCAACCTCAACTTCTTTTCCTAGAACAAGTAAGAGAAAGCAGCTCTCTCAGTATTATTATAGTGAGCTAGGCTATTCAGAAATATTATGGGCAGTTAAACAGAGCTGGGTTGGGCCCTTGAGGGACTGAGTACAGAGGAGAGTACAACACAACCGTGGGTGGAGGTGGAATGCCTTGAAAACTAGACCTCAAGACAGAAGTTGGAATGACTGCACTTGCACATCTTACCTAACAATGGTTGGTATTCTAGTAGACATCACCACCTGGGTGGGATCCAAGAGGAACCTCTACCCATCCCTTTCTGGAAAAGTCCTTTTCAGTCAATGAACACTTAGCACAAGATTTGCTTCTCCATTTGATCAACATTAGCTAAGCAACTTTAATTGTAATCTTATTAGTTGGCCATAGTGTTTTCCCACCTTATTCCTGCCTAGTAATTTTGCTGTGCAAAACTTCTTGGGAAGTGAAGCTGCTGGCAACTCACTTGGGACTTCTTCTGTCTTGCTTAGGCAGAAGTTTCTTTTCCTCAATAAATATTTCCTGCTCTTAATCTCTGTTGTGGAAGCTTGGTGTATTGGATATATAGCAGGTTAGGAGTTATAACATTTCTTTTATATTACTTGTATTATTTAGATCTCCTGTTTTATCCCTATATAATTTTGGAGGCCTCCGTGAGATAATTGGGTGGAGGTAAGAATTTGTATTTGTTTTATAGGGTCTGGATTGTGACCAGTTTAAGTAATTAAAAATTGTCATCCTTATTTTTATCAATTACCTATCAATTACCAACTCAACTGGGTAATCAGCAGAAAATTTACTCTTTTCTTTCATGTTTTTCTCACTTTCATACTAAATTGAATTTTTCCTTGAATTTTTTTCCTTGAATTTTTCCTTGAATTTATGCCTTGTCTTTGTCAATTATTTATACTTTAAATTTTATACCTTGTCATTGTGAATTGCTTATGATGTATTGTCTTTTGTTAAAATGATGATAAATTTAAAACGAGATCATGGAAAGATTTTGATGTCTCTTTGGTGGGACATTCTTGTTCCTGTTTTATGTATGCTGTATTTGGACGTATTTGCTGAATTTAATAGAATTCCTTGTTGGGCCTGTTTGACTATTGTGGTTTGTTCAAGCAGCACAAGAAAAAAAGGAGTGTTAGAACACAACGTACTGGACTTTGATATAAAATACTGTAAAATGAGTCTTTTAATGAAAGCTAGTCTATATTTAGCTCAGGCTTTTGTTTGTCCTTTACAGAACTTCAGTAAATAGTGATCACTCTACCAGCTGGTTAAATGCTCTTAGAGCTGCTGCCACTCAAAGCAGAGAATTGATTCCACAGAACCTCTCTGGTAAGTCCCCATTGAAGCCAATGACCAATGGAATATTGACCAGACAGGCATCTGAATTTCTTTCTGGAGACCAAACTATGTTTGTGTGAAAGCTGAGAGAACAAGTGAAGGGTCAAGGCCAGGACGTGGCTTGGTATCCTGGTGGATACCCAAATATCCCTCAGTGGAATCTAAGTCCTGACAACTCAACCGGGTAATCAGCAGAAAATTTATTCTTTTCTTTCATGTTTTTCTCACTTTCATACTAAATTGGACCCCTCCTCAATTTTTCTCCAACATGCTGGACATGAACTTTAAACTACCTTGTTGTTAGACCACCCTCCTGCAGGAGGTCAAGCTGAGACAGCTTACAACTGTTTACAACTTCACAGAGAACAGCTAATGATCCATACTTCTGCCTTGTATACGCTAACTGAGGCAAAAGGTGGATTTTAGTCAGGCTTTCTCTTCTTTGCATGTGCATGTAAAAAATGTGCTTTTATGAGCATGTGATTGTGGATGCTAGGTGATGGGGATGAGCTTAACCTGTGAGTTTCCAAGACACAGGACTTTAGAGTACACTTTAAATAAATAGGCTTGTCTTGCCAGGAAAGACTATTGCCTCGGGTAGATAACCTAATGGTCTCTAGAGGTGCTCTTTTTTGTAGGCTGGAGATGCTCCAGTCACTTTCAATTCACCCTCATTTTGTTTAAAAGAATTAGAAAGCAATGGTTTAGATCTCTTGATTATTTTGATTGTTTTGCTAGCAATGTTTTTTTCTTTAAGCATGATTGTTATGGCTGGAATCAATTGTGATGTTTGCTTTAGAGACCCTGCCAGAATTAGAAGGGTGAGTTTCTGGGGAAGACAGGACATCGAGCCCATAAAAGGTGGCTTGGCCAACCCATCTTACCTTCTCGGAATTCTCCAGAAGGCAGCCACCAGCTCTGGAATGTGTCACCTTGTGGGACATGTTGGGAATGCAGAAATCAAGTGGAAATTAAAGGGATGCCTATTCTTTCTCTTGTATTTTAGATGAGAGATCCAACATCATAACCTCTCACTCCTTTGGAATGTATTCTTAAACACTGAAAACCGTTTAACCCTCATATATTGAGAAAGAGAAGTTTAATATTTTTCTGCACCCACACATGGCCTGTCTGCCCCCTAGAGCCGAAAATGGGACAAAGAGGAAATATTGATTATGGTGCTATTTTACAACTAGAATCATACTGTAATCAAGAGAAAATCATCAGAATTTCCTTATGTTCAGACTTTCTTTGTGTTAAGAAATAATCCTTTCATGTTCAAAATGTAAATATAAGCAATAAGAAAAGAAGATGCCTTTGGCCCTTAAGGTATCACTTCACTGAGACTGAGGCTAATTTGTCTTATCCTTTGGACCTTGAGGTTGTGGTTTCTGAGACAACCTTAATCAAATGTTTTTACAGAGCCCAAGGACTAGTTCCCAAGGCAACTTTAATCAAAGTCTCATCCAATGTCACTGAGTCTGAGGTGTCCCCTTCCTGCCCTTTAGGTCCTGAAGGTGAGGCTTCTAGAACAGCCATAACTGAAGCCTCTATTGGCTGTATCCATCCTCAGCTAATTATGTTCAGATTCCTCAAGGATAGTATCACTTACAAGAAGCAAATGGTGAATTAAAGGACTATCCATGTTCATGTGTCCTTTTCTCCCAGTGACCTAAAACAGATCAAACAAAATCTAGAGAAGTTTTCAGATGACTCTAACAAATAAATTGAGGTCTTTGGAGGACTTAGTCAGACCTACAAACTAGACTGGAAAGGTATCATGTTATTCTTAAATCAATAATTGACTTGTAATGACAGATAAGTAGCATGAAAAGCTACTTTTGAGGATGAATATCATATTGTTAATTTTAGAATCATAAAAGATGGGTAACCAGAGGAACTGCCAGCCCAAGTTGGGGTTCAAGCAGTCCCTCCCTCCCCAAGATTCCTACTGACCTACCAACCAAACAGGAGATGAGAATAGGAGACACTTTCAAACATGTATTCTGAGGCCCTACTAAGACAAGAACTAAGAACTTCACTTATTTTAAATTGTCAACTATTTCTTATTAGAAGGCTGAGAAACCCTCTGCCTTCTTAGATGTTTTATAAGAAGCATTAATGAAACACATCCCTGGGTCCTGATTCAGTGGAAGAACAGATTATTCTTAAAGACAAGTTTATTATGCAATCTGCTTTAGATATCAGGAAAAAGCCAGAAAAGATGGCTTTTGCTCCAGATAGTTCACCTGATAATTTAGTGAAAATTGCCTTCTCAGTATTTTATAATTGAAGCCAGAAGGAAACTGTGGCAAAAAAAACCCAAAGAGATCAAAAGAAAGTTGCTGACCTTAAAAGGAATAGACTAAGTCTGGTTTTCAGGTTTCAAGAAGAGCTCACTGACTAAACTCACCTGCAACTGCTGTGGAAAGCCAGGACACCTTAGAAGAGGCTGCAATGAAAGACCCCTGAAATGAAAGGCCACTGAGCCATGCCTGGATTACAAAGGTGACCATGGGAAGTTGGACTGTCCTCTGAGGTGAAAGTCTCAGACCTCAGACATATCTTACCAGCTGGTCCAGCAGGACTAAAGGACCCCAGGGGACTCTCTTCCTTCTGTCTGGTCAAGCTGTCCTCTCCATGGGGGAGCTCCCAAGTAATCATGATGTAGAGGGAAAAGGAACCAGCTGGGAACTAGCCCAGGCCTCTCAGTCTTTCTCTTCGGCCCTAGCCCTCCTTCTAGGCATCATATCTCAGTGAAAGGAGTCACTGAGAGGAGGTGGCACACTATTTGTCACGACTCTTAGGCTGTAACTGGGATAGCTTTCTTTTTACATAAGCCTTTTTTTAATTAGGCCTAAAAGTCTAGTTTCCCTCCTGGGGAGAGATACTTTATCTTACTCCAATATTGTAATATATATGTACCAAGTCAGGTGTACTACCTTCCCCTCATGGAGACAGAAGTAGGCAATTAAAGATAGAATAAGAACAGCAATAAGAGCTGCTCTGGTGCAAATATATCTCAAAGATTCTACCATTTTTCCTTACAAGAGGCAACACTCTCTAAGGCCTGAAGTTAAGAAAGGATTATTACCTATAATCGATAATTTAAGGGCACAAGGTTTACGCAAATCCTGTAACACCCTGAGCAACACTCCAATCTTGGGAGTTTAAACACCTAATGTAGATTGGTAAAGGGTCTCAGACTGGTAAATGCAGCAGTAGTGCCAATCTTTCGAGTGTACCTAGCTCGTACACTCTGCTAGGTCAGACCCCAGAGGATGCCAGCTGGTTTTCAGTGTTAGATTTAAAGGACTCCTTCTTTTATATTCCTTTACATGATTGTTCTCAGTTTCTCTTTGCCTTTGAAAATCCTCACGATCAGGCCTTGTAGCCAGTGTGGACTATACTTCCTCAAGGATTCAGAGACAGCCCTCACATTTCTGGACAAGCGCTCTCCTGCCACTTGCTGTGTCTCGCAGTGGGTAGATGACATACAGCTACGTGCCCCCTCACATAAACTCTCCAGACCAGGCACTTGTGTTCTGCTGGATTTCTTAGCAGACTAAGACATAAGGTCACTAGGTCTAAAACACAATTTTGCAGGCTTAGCGTAAAATATTTGGTCCTTATCATATCTAAGGGAGCCTGAAAACTAGAGAAAGAGAGTTCAACCAACACTTTCCTTTCAACAGCCCAAGACCCTAAAATAGCTATAGGGATTCATCGAAATTGCAGGCTTTTGTCCCTTCAGATAGCAGGGTGGATGTGGTGAGATTGCACAGCCCCTCTATGAACTTATAGAGGAAGCTCAAAAAGCAGATACCCATATTTTAACCTGAGAACCTGGATCCCAAACTCCGTTCCAGAAGCTTAAACAAACCCTTGTAAAAGCCCTGGAACAGAGGCAACTGGCAGAACACTGTTTCAATCTATATGTTGATGAAAGGTGGAGCACGGTTTGGGGAGTGCTCAAGAGCATCTAGGGCATCAGAGTCATCAATTATAAATTGTACCAAATGGATGGCCTGTGTTCCTTACAGCTGTGGCCCCAGGGGCACTCCTGATACTGGAGGCATCCAGGTATCTTTGACTACAAAGATCTCCCTGTATATTCACCTTACAATGTGACAGGACTTCTTCCTTCCAAAGGGAGCCTATGACTATCAGATAACAGACTTCTTAAATACCAAGCTTTACTTCTACAAGCACTAGGTATTCAAGTAAAAATATGTTCCTCCTTAAACTCTGTCACCTTTTTACCAGAAAAGGAGGAAGTTGAGGCTGAAAGACAGGTAATTTTCCATACTTATATAAACAGAGAAGGTTTGTTAGACACACTCTTCCTGACCCTGACTTGACCCTTCTCTGTAACAGCAGCTCCTTCATGGAAACAATGGGAGAAGAGAGGCAGACCAGTAATGATCCTACATGAGACACTTGAAAGTTCCTCACTTGCACCTGGGACTAGCGCTCAGTTAGCAGAACCCACAGCTCTGATAAGGACTTTACAACTCCATGAAGGACAAAAAGACACTGTTTATACTGATTCAAAGTATGCTTCCAAGTGTTGCCTGCCCACTCAGCCATATGGAAAGGAAGAAGTTATTGGACATCCGATGAATCTCTTATGGTAGGATCACAAGGAAACAAATGAACTCTTTATCAGTTGGCTCTATGCCCTCCAAAGAGGCAGTTATTCATTGTAGAAGGCACAAACTGGAGTTGACAAAGTAGCTCAAGGCAATCAACCAGATGATCCAGCAGCAGAAGATGCTACTTGAGACACTCCCAGCAGGTCCCCCTGATCTGGGAAGGGTTCCTTCATCTAGATCATATTTGAACCAAATACTCTCAGTCAGTAATTGAATGGAAGGGTGTAGGCTCCTTCCACTAGGACATTGACATTCAGATGATGATGAATTGTTCTTTCATGCTGCTAGGCAATGGAAAATTATTAAGTCTTTCCATCAAACTTTTCCCTTGGCTCTCTGCTCACCCACACCTGCCAACAGCAGTTTCTCCCGTGCAGCCAGCAGTGATCCAGACAAGATGGTGAAGGTCGGAGTGAACAGATTTGGCCGTATTGGACGCCTGGTCACAAGGGCTGCTTTTAACTCTGGCAAGGTAGATGTTGAGGCCATCAATGACCCCTTCATTGACCTCAACTACATGGTCTGCATGTTCCAGTACGATTCCACCCATGGCAATTTCCATGACACTGTCAAGGCTGAGAACAGTAAGCTCGTCATCAACAGAAAGGCCATCACCATCTTCCAGGAGTGAGATCCCATCAGCATCAAGTGGGGCGATGCTTGTGCTGAGTATGTGGCGGAGTGTACTAGTGTCTTCACCACCATGGAGAAAGCCGGGGCTCACCTGAAGGTGCTGCCAAAAGGGTCATCATCTCTGCCCCTTCTGTCGATGCCCCATGCTTTCACAAATGATGGGTGATGGGTATGAATCATGAGAAGTATGACAGCTCCCTCAAGATTGTCAGCAACTCTTCCTGTACTTTCAACTGCTTAGCTCCACTGGCCAAGGTCATCCATGACAACTTTGGAATTGTGGAGGGACTCATGACCACAGTCCACACCATCATTGCCACCCAGAAGACTGTGGATGACCACTCTGGGAATCTGTGGCATGATGACCATGGGGGTGCCCAGAACACCATCCCTGCATCCACTGGCACTGCCAAGGTCATGAGCAAAGTCATCCCAGAGCTGAATGGGAAGATCACAGGCATGGCCTTCCATGAGCCCACTCCCAATGTGTCAGTGGTAGATCTCACCTGCCACCTGGAGAAAGTGGCTAAATACAATGACATCAGGAAGGTAGTGAAGCAGACATCAGATGCCCCCTCAAAGGCATCCTGGGCTACACTGAGGACCAGGTTGTGACTTCAACATTGACACCCACTCTTCCACCCTCGATGCAGGGACTGGTATCACCTTAAATGGCCACATCGTCAATCTCATTTCCTAGTATGACAATGAGTTCAGCTACAGCAACTGGGTGGGGGACCTCATGGTCCACATGGCCTCCAAGGAGTAGGTGGTCCCTGCACCACAGCCCAGTGAGACCAGAGGGACAGAGAGGCTATGCCATAGAAGTCACTGCCCTACTCAGCCCCAACACTGAGAATCTCCCCTCACAGCCTCCATCCCAGGCCCCCTAGAAGGGGAGGGGCCTTGGGAGCTCTGGCTTGCTGACACTGCACACCATCAATAAATCCCACTCTACCCAGCAAAAAAAAAAACCTTTTCCTTAGTGAAAGACAAGCAGATGGTCTCAAAATTATTCATATAAATGGGACTTTCTCAAACAGTACAACAGATCATTAAGATATGAGCTCTGCCAAAAGAACAATCCTCTTAACTGAACAATAGTTCCTCTATTGTTAGAAAAGAATATTCTTTTCTTATAGCAAAGATCTTGCTGGGTATGTGACCTGGTTCCCTTGTCCAGTACATCAGGGCTTCCTTAGTGGTATCCCTACTTCAAGGAGATGATTGGATTGATCTAGAACACTTTATTGATGAGTTGCAAAAATGTTCAGTGGCTAGCTCTTTGTTTAGCCCACCATAACAAGATAACTGCGAAGTCTATAAATTATGTGTTTTAATGAGCCTACAGATAATCAATTTTTTTTCTAAGAATGTCACTGAAACCTCTCTACAGGCATTAATGAAAACCCCTGTTAGGTAAGAGTAAGGGTCCTATCCTGAGGCCCACCATGATTATTTTCAGATATGGGATAATCATATATTGTTAACCCCCATTATAGGACAGCTGAATAGAAAGGCCCATTTATGTACGAAGCCCTCACATTCTCATTAGCCTAACTCTATTGAATACATGGGATGGACATCCCCTGAGCAGTGTATACACACCATAACTTTATAGGTTAAAGACTAGTTTAAAACAGACTGGTATAATCCCCCTAGAAATAAATGGAAAGTCCATTGCAGCACTCATTGGTCCTGTGAAACCAACTCGTGATCCTAGCTACCCCTGGACAGCTATAAAGACACACACAGAGACTTGCCTGGTTACAGAGTAGGAGTATCAAAGGTATTGGCAAACCTACAATCTATGGCATCAATAATCTAGCAGATTAGGAGTTATCATACCTCCATTGTATTATTTGGGTTATTTGGAGGTTATCCCTATATCAATTTGTCACTCAGTCACTGTCTAAGAATAATAGCAGTCAGGCACTTTTAAACCTGAAGACCATGGGGAATCATAGTCCCAGCTGTGACTAAAAGGAACCTGCATGCAATTTTAAGAGAATGTGTGTTTGGCTAAAGCCCCTCCATCCAGAAAATAGAAAATACCAGACACTGTTTGATTGCCTGAGCAATCCAAAGTGAATTTCCAGAGCTATGTTCAATGATCCTGTTAACCATATTATAAGATAATAATAATGCTAAACATACAACTACCATACCTTTTAATCTTTTTCTCTGTTTGTTGAAATTTTTTTTCATTATTATAAAAATTCTAATCTTCTGGAAGATGGAAAGAAATAATTTGTCATTCACCTAATTAAGCTAACTTTTCTCTTCACTGAGTTTGTCTTTTGGGATTACCTATGCCAAAGGAAGCCAGAGGTTTAATGATTTTCCACTGTGCAGAACAGCAGAAAATCAACGCTCTGTAATTCTCTACATCATGTGTCAGAAGCCCTAGAATCAGCTCTATTTTCATTTCATATCAAGCAAGGGCTGTGCCCAAAAGTTCTGTTGATAGGCAAATTATTTTCTACCAAAACCAATCCTAGACCCCAAAGGTTCTGGAGCAGCGTGTATGGTCTTCCGGGCGTTGCTATTCCTACCC
Source organism: Octodon degus (assembly GCF_000260255.1). NCBI lineage: Eukaryota > Metazoa > Chordata > Mammalia > Rodentia > Octodontidae > Octodon > Octodon degus. The sequence continues at coordinate 4,378,039 of NW_004524746.1, read as the reverse complement.
ACCACATGCACAAACACAGACTCACACTGACAAACACTGCAACCCTGTCTTTTCGCACAACACCTAAATGTTGTTTACTAGACTTTGCCTAGTTACCAATGTAACATCTACAGAGAGAAAGTTGGACTGATGGTGGCAGAGAAATAGGAGTAGAATGGGGAGAGTGTTCCGCAAACTGAGACGGGGAGCTGTATATTAATCTTGACCTTCCTGATCTTAGAAGAATCTGACAACAAGAAAGTGTTGATACAGCTTGAGAGTTAATAGATCTTGGAGTCTTCTATTTCAAAGCCTTAATTAGTAGAGAAATAAAAATCAGTGTCAGAGAATAATAAGATAGTTCTTTCAAGAAGTTAGCAATAAAACTAGAAGTAGAAACACACGTGTTTGTTTTCATTTGAAATGCTACTTTTTCTACACATACAGCCTTTATAGACTTTTTTCACCCCAATTCATGTAAGATGAGATGTGCTACCATTACAGCATCACAGTGGTAATGCATTCCCCGTTATCCAAGGTTATAGGAAGCTTGTGGTCTCATTGCACAAGGAACAGAGCTATGTCCAACTTACATTAATGAAGTTAAGCTTGTGAGATGAATGTAACGGAAATAAAGTCGTGAACAGCATCAAATATTCCATTTTATCTTACAGAAGTTCTAGTGGCCCCAATATGTCATTCCCCAGCAGTCTTCCCTTGTTTCCTATTTGTGTTCCAATATGATACTGAGTCAGCTAATCTCTAAATTGAATACTTTTAGTCAATAATAAACTCTTTCCGTTCCGTGTGCTTGAGTGTCTAATATCAACTCCCTCAGGAAATGAGCAATCATTATTCAATATGGATAATAAGCCCATACAAGACAGAGCACTGCAGGGGCCATGCATGAAAACACGACGTCAATTTCTTTGCGTCAGATGCTCGCCCCTGCTTCAAAGAGCTGAGGCCAGGGTGGTTGCACATAGCATAGCATCATAAAATCTAAAGATTGCTTAATGGTTACTTAACTCTGGCTCCAAAAGGACTCATTTTCATGGCAAGTGCTCCATTTGGCCTAGGTTGAGCAGAAATAAACTTAGGAAAAACATGTACAATAACCTGATATGTAGTATATACGTGTAGTAGTTACACAGCAAAATGTTCTGATTGAAATTGAATGCACCTAGTAGACACCAATTTCTCCTGAAGACACACTAAAGTAATGACAAAGGAGGTGGGCTAGGGAAAAGGAACATCAACACATACAAAGAGAAAGGGAGAGGAGCCAGAAAAACAGGTTTTGAAACCTAGAAAGTAGACACTGGGTTTCTGATTCAGCATTACTAGAAAGCTGGATCCTCACTGGAAATAAACAAAGCCGAGAAGGGAAACTCTTCATATCACAAGAGATTTTGCTAAAGTGTACTGAAACAACGAAGTGCACAGATCTACTTTGGTGGAATTTATGGGGGGCCTGAGATGGGGGTGCTGGCAAAGTGGCCTTGGAGTCCCACATTAAAAACTGCCTCCCGCTGTGGCTCAACAAGACAGTTGTGGCAGCTGAACTTGTATCTTCCAGGCAGCAAAGCAGTGATGCTTTCCTAGAGAATTTGTCTGGTAAGCATTTCTAAAGCAAATGGCCCAGCCAGGTCTCCTGAAGTGAATCCCATATTTGACAAGCCCCAAACTGTGCAGTTTCCAATCAGATTCTAGTGTGGTATCCTTTATACTACTGAGCAGTGCATCCCAATATTTTAGCATCTGCAGATAATTGAATTAAACTTCTTATAGGAATAGCAAAGAAACAAGGACACAAGAGATAGTAATTTGAAAGAAAAAGATTCAGAAGAACTGTGTGGGAGAAATTCCTCTATTAAGCCGTAGTTTTTTTTGTAAGCATGTTCTCATGAGGGTACATTGCAGTTCTTGCCCTCAGAAGTTAGTCCAGTTCTACCTTCTGGCATCTGACCATACGCATGCATTGCTTGGACCAACAGACCAATGGCAAAGTGAGAGGACACCTAAGAAGCCTAGCATGCCCTCAGTTTTTGCCCTCTTAGAACCCAGGACCTCTGAGGCAGCTGTGGGAATCAAAAAAATTATTAACTGTTTTGTCATTTTATTTTATTTATTATTATTATTTATATTTTAGGGAAGGGTCTACAGGGTGTTCAGGGTCTCACTACTAGATGAGCCTCATGTAATCTTCCTGTTTATAGCCTGCCAAGAGCTGAGATTACAGGTGTAACCACGCCCAGTCTCAATTGATGTCTCAGCATGCCCCCAGGGTGGGGCTGGCATGGCAAGCCCGGGGATCGAACCCACAGCTCCTGTGTCTGCTTGCAGGCACTTTAATCTGCTGAACTATTTGGCTGGCCCTGTTTTGTCATCTTAAATCACTAAGTTTGACATAGAATTGTTTTGATTTCATGTGAAAGTTATGACACTACACTTTAGCCACAACCAAATCACCGTCTTTCTCAAGCCAAACTGTCATGCCTAAAATTGAAAAAATTTAAAAAGGCAAAGCAAGGATGTTAATTAAAGTTTTAATGGTTAAAATCAAAATGTTCTTTTAAAATTGGAAGTGAGTCTCCTTAACAAACTTTGCCAAAAGCTTGCTCTCTTAAAGTATTGTAAGTATACAAATCAGATAAAAACTATAACCCCATTTCAAGATGTAAAAACCAAAGGCCAAAGGGAAAAGATTGAGAAGAAAATGCACCAAAATGCTTATCATGTTATTATTGTCCGAATGATGTATTACAAATAATTTCTTTTTGCAATGCATTTCTCTTTTTTCTAAATGTTCAACAATGAATACATGTTGATTATACAGTCTGAAGGAAAGCAAAATCTAAGAGATAGGGAAAAAAAAAAAGGACAGAAAAGAAAAGCTTTCTTGACCAGGCTTAATTTACAGGCTTTTGAATGTCTTATATCCATTTCCACTCACTTTCAATTCTTTGAATTTCTTCATTTCATTTGCTTTCAAATATACTAAAACAGCAAATCACCATTTTATAATAGTTCAATTCATTCTAAGCTCTTACTTTTTCTCAAATACAACATTTGTCTGAAAAATAAGACACTCAACTTATTTCATTTTTATTTGAGTTGAAAATTTCTGTTACTGCATAAGTCTTTAACCCTACTTTGTCCTAATCCATTACATTTGCCTGACGATGTTTACCTGTCTAGCACCAAAACTCCCCAGCCAAGGGGCACAAACTTCACATGCTCAGTGTTGGTCACTTAAATAATGGATTAAGTAGTGATGCAAGATGTCTGTGTGGACTTAATATCACTTTCCCAGGCTGTTTCTTTCACAGTCTCTCTAATGTCAGCCACAGAAGTGATTCCTCCTTGTTAAGAGGCTGTGTGACATTAATGTCATTGCTCACCCTGTAACAGCCCAACCCAGTCCCCGCACTCTGTTGCTCAGGTTACAGGTCGATCTGTGTGAAACCATCATCACCAAACTAAGGGTTCTGAACAACCAATCAATTCAGGTTTTATTCCGCTGCTTCTTTCGTTTTCAAAAACAGGACTAAAAAGAAGTTGGCGAGAGGAGAGGAGAGGAGTTGCACAAAAAAGAAAAACAGAGGAAAGGATGAAGGGATGACGTGAAAAGGAGGAGAACGGCTACAAATAACCAGAGACTTAGCGGAGAACAGGATCTGAAAGTGAGGCACGGAGGAGTGGCCACGTCGAGATGGAGGCCTCAAGGGAAGAGCAGAAGAGAACCGGCCGCCCCACTTCAAAGCAGGAAGGCGGGTATATAAAACAAACAGGACACGTGCAAAAGGGGTTATTAAAGCGCACAGTTATTTTTAATAGTGAAAGTACAAGCGTAAGAATCCATTATAAAGTTTTATTTTCTCCCCCAGTATCACCAAATATCATACCAATTAAGAAGCAGAATCATAGCTAAGGGCATTGTTTTAGAAAAAATATTCTTAACATTTAAACTTATTATAGGACATAAATTCTTAAATACTACTCACTCATGATTTTTAATAATTCAGTTTCATATGTAGCTGCTAGTTCAGATAAACGATTTTTGTATAATTATTTATTTAAATAGTGAGAGGCTTCATTAATTATGAAGACTGGATGTGTACTACAAAGGCATTCAAGTTGGTTCCCTTTCCTGTGTCCTATAACGGATGTCAAGATCCTTTAAATTTAGGGAAGGGTCAAAAAGAACAAAAATAAATAAAACAAAATAAATTTGGAGAAGGGTCTGCATGGTGTTCAGGGTCTCACTACTAGATCAG
>NW_004524746.1:4367738-4369740 GCF_000260255.1 Octodon degus | reverse complement strand
ATATTAAGTCCGTCCAGTATCTAGAACATAGGGTGGAAAATTGTGAATTCCAGAGGGTTTGAGCACCCTCCTTGCCCCTATGGCCCTGCTAGTTATAGCCCACATAGTGTCTCTCTTGCCTCGCTCCACTGGCCGCATGCAGCTCACCTTAATCTCTGTTCCTGGCACCTTGACTTCCTAGATTTCCACTGGACCTTTAGCTTCATTCCCACAGTGCTATGCATCTTCCTTTCAGGGAAACACTGGCCGGTCTCTCAAGCCATTTCTTGCAATCTTGGTGGAAGCCTCCATGACACCGCAGCTTTTCCATTCCAGCATCACACAGAGCAACAAAGTCTGCAGTCAGGGGAAGCATAACCAGGGCCTCTTGGACACTAGCTTCAGCAGCCTCTGAGGCATTGAGGAACTGAGCAGAGTGAAATGAATCTCAGAGAACTAATTCTCTAGGCAGCTCTTCTGAAGGAGGCCCAGAATTCTCTTCTGAAATGAAAGACTTACAGTTTTACATCTTTCAGTTTGCGATGGATGAGGTCTTCCTGATTCCTGAGATGTTCTCAAGGCACCAGAAAGAAACTTTGTCCTTGTTTAAACTTTCTTTTTAATAGCATTAATTTCTTCAGCAACCATACATCTTTCGGCCCCAACTGTATGTATTGAGATTTTCAGGTCAAAATTTATGTTTTTAAAAATTTTTTCTGTCTTTTGTTTCTAATTCTCTTTGTATTCTGCTTAAAAGTAGTCAAGAGTACCCATGCCAGCATGTGAATGTTGGGTTGCCTTGAAATTTCTACCACCAGATAAATTAGTCTGATTTCTCTAAATTGGGGCTCCTTCAAAATCTCAGGACATGAACAAAATGTAGACAAATTCTTTTCTAGAATATAACACAAACCACCTCTGGTCTAATTCCAACAGAAGAGTCCTCATTTCCAACTGAGAGCTCATGAGTCTGACATTTATTCTAACAATCTTTCAGCACTGTTGTCTTCTGAGCCCTGACCAGAATTAGCCACAGAGCTCTCCTAGCATTCCAGGGCATCTGTATCTCACATCTCTAAATCTTTCCAATCTCTTCTCGCATCAAGTGGTTAGGCCTAGTCACAGCAATAACCACCACTACTTCTCTGGTACCAACTTTCTGTATTAGTCAACTATTCCATTGCTGAGACAAAGTCCACAAATCTCACAACTGAAGTCTGCTATATTTAATTTGGCTCATAATTTCAGAGAACTCAGCCAACTTTTGGCTCCAAGGCAGAAAGTTGATAGAACATCAAAGCTTTTTAGTTCACAGTGGCCAAAAAATGGAGCAGGGGCGCAGTGCCAGCAAAGGCTACACTTTCCAGTCATGTCCCAGCGACTCAGTTCCAGCTGTAGGCTGACCCCTGAATAATATATTCAACTATGAGCATCAGTACATTAGTCCAGGGATGAGTATATCCCTCCATGATCAAGTGACCTGTCCAGAAACCTTTCAATCCAGTCAAGCTGACAATTTAGATTAATTGGCTCACAGATTTAGGATTTCCTAGGTTTCCAAAACACCAAGGAAACTTCCAGGATTTTTATAACATAATTTTGGGGATTATTTTGGGTACCAGGGATTAAATATGACATAATCTTAGATTATGACATAATCTTTTTTGCTGCCTGTAAGGTACTGACCCAAATCAAGGGGAAAAGCTATACTTCTCAAAGGAAACATACCTAAGAAATTGGAGTCATTTTTAATCTACAATATGTATTCATTTTCCTATGGTTGGGAAGTAATTCCATGAATTTTATACCTTCTAATTATTCTGGCATACTTTGATCTATTTCTAATGGCCTGCAAATATGAATTAACTGGACTATGAGTTAGGGAATTTAGTTTAAAATCCTGGTTTAATGATTATACAAATCAGTAATCTTGAAAAAACATTTAAAATTTTTTCAGTCTCAATATTTTTCTTGTTAGAACAATGTCTAAATAGACTAGGACTCTCCTCCCTCCTTGCTATTT
>NW_004524746.1:4365272-4367638 GCF_000260255.1 Octodon degus | reverse complement strand
TTTGTATGGGCTACAAGTAGATTGGCAAGGTAGAACATGTCTTTGATCATCTCCAGTTTTGTTTCAGCTTTGAAACCATCACCTTTCATTTGATAGATTTCATCTAATCAAATTGCATTAGTTTTGGAACAACTCATCCAAATGAATTTTAGGATAACAACAGGGAAGAAAATATTTTGAGTTTCCTATTTAGAGGATGCATAATACCAAATGCTGAACAGAAAACTTGAACAAATGAAACTCCCACTGACTGGTAAACACTATTAAAAAAGACCTTTTCTATATTTGAAAGTTTCAATTACAATTAGAAATATTCAAAAGATGTACTATAGATGTTAAAACACTCAAACTTACTGCTAATGATAAATCTATACCAATAAAACTATGAAGCCTTTCTTAATAACCCAGCATGTAAGGAAACTCCTGCTGAGATGTTCCCATAAGATCTGCCCCCGACACGTTCTTTTCCTAAAGACAGCAGTCTTAGGCCTCCATTTTTGTAGGCAGTTACTTACACCTTCTTTCAGCAGAAGTACATCATTGTGTTCTTACTTTCTAAACAAGAATTAATCAAAGGTTTAGGAAATGCAATGTAATCAGAAACCATTCAAATTACACAAAACTGTATTTGCTTATAAAATAGTCCATTCTCTTTTCATCTTGTTCTTTACATGCTTATTATTTTTTATGTCTGGGGTTAAATATCTATTCAAACTTAACCACTTTGCTTCTGACCCTTATTTGAGCTTCATACTACAATTATGTGATTTTATTTTGAGGATCAGAAGTTTGTTAGTGGAACATTTTAAGATTATTCAATGTGTAGTTTAAAAGCAAAAATTCAAGAAAATTTAAGAAGTAACCAGGACTGTTGAGCTAGTATAATATCTTCCCGTGGACTTCCAGAGAGACCATTACACAGCACAGAGTGCTAGAAGCAGGGCATGGTAGAGACTCTGTTTCAGTTACTTTACATGTTGCTGAGCTTAAAATACCTGACACTCTCAAAATTAAAGATAAAAGGTTCATTCAACTCACAGTTTGTCAGTTTTTCAGTCCGTAACTGACTGGCTCCAAGGCAGGAAGGCTCATGGCCGAGAAGCTTCCAATCATGACAGTAGAGGACACTGGGAGCAAACCACAGAGAAAGGGGACACAAGTCTCTTTCTGCCTCTTATATGGTGTCCAGTCTTCTCAGATGAGGCAGTGTCAATCCAGTCAGTCCTATAATCACCCACCTTTAATCTTAGTGCCCTTTAACCTGAGTGTTAAGCTATGAGTCATATTCACACATTCTAGATTTAGCAACTTCTGTAAAGCCCCATCTAAAACTGCATGAGGTTTTGGGGGTACAGGTAGACACAAGTTATAGCAATACCCTATTCCCAACATTCCTATGTAACAGAAATTTCTGAAATACCTAATGAGAATTCCTGATGGTTGGTTTTGCACAGCAGTAGATAAACTTTTATCCACACAGAGATAAAGATTTTTTTTTCATTTTCAGTTATCTGTCAATTGATTATATCAAAAAGAAAATCTCAACTTCTTGCTAGTATGTATTAAGTGCCCCTCTAAAATGAACTGATCCCTTTAAGTAAGTAGAGATAAGGCTTCAGGTATGGGTGCTTTGATAAGAAATAGAATTTTTCCATGATGTACAGCCTTGTGTGTTTTCAATGTGTTAACTTTATAGGTACTATCTGCTCTATCCAAATCATTTCAGGGTCTATTTAAATGAACTTTGTAAAATCAATTTAGGAAATATTGAGTAAAAAATTGAAAGTAGGTATAGATATGGTAAGTATCACAAAGGTAAGAGACTGAAGAGGTTTTGGAAAATTATGTGAAGAAATTATGCACCTTAGATTCATTCCTCTCTGTGTTTGTTTTTACCATAACTAACACGTAGAAAAATGGCAATTCCATCAGAGGCCCATTTCTTCCTATATATTGAATCTATATTTTGTATTTCTTTATAACATTTCCTGCTAAAGAAATGTTATTTGTGTGTGTAAAGCCAGATTAACTTATAAAATATGGACTCATGCTATTAGTCATAACCAAATTTAATACATGACTCAGATATGCATGTTAGCTTTCTATCACTTAAACAACTGTATGATATAAAAAAGTAAAAACAAACTGGAAAAGAAAAAAGAATAACACTAGACAAATACCTGAAATAAATCAATATATAAAAGGGAATATTTTATTCTGGCTCATGATTTTGGAGGCTTCAATCCATGGCTGGTTTGTTCCCTTACTCATGAGCCTGTGGGACGCAGCACATTGTGATGGGGCGCCGTGAGGAGCAAAGCCATCACCCCTTGGCTAGGAGGGGAGGCAGAAAGGGCCAGAGCAGA
>NW_004524746.1:4361779-4364787 GCF_000260255.1 Octodon degus | reverse complement strand
CTGGCTGGCATGTGGTACTGGGGGATTGAACCGCGGTCCCTGTGCTTTGCTAAGCTTGTTCTAAGTAGGTGCTTTAGACCACTGAGCCATCTTGCCAGCCCAAGTTCTCATTTTTATCTCTCACATTCTTAGAGTAGCTACAGATTTAAAGTTCTCTCTGTATCCTACATATGCCCTATGCAGCAGTGAGAAAAAGAGACCAAGATACTTCTTTTAAATGACACAGCTTGATAAGGGCTAATTGACATGAACACATTATAAGACGGGGGCTGGTTACCATTTGATTCATTGAAAATTCCATTACTTTGGAATAAAGAAGAGGATGGATTTTGATGGATAAATAGCCTGGGTTTTATTTATTTGTTTATTTATTTGATACGGAGTCTTACTACACAGCTCAGACTTGTAGTGGTCCTCCTGTCTCAGCCTCCCCAAAGATGGGATTACAGGTGTGCACCACCACACCAAGTTTCAGGGCTGGCACAGCATGCAATACTGGGGATCAAACCCAGGTCCTTGTTCTTACCAGGCAGGCACTATCTCCCCCCAGATAGTCTGTTTAAAGCTCCAAGGAAGTGTCAAACCACACAAAAGATGAAATTGTATTTAGTATAATTTAATCATTGCAGTGTGTTATGACCCCTTATTGTTCCATTGCATAATAAGTTAATACAAACCTCTTGGTTTATGATGGTTGTCCACAATATAAAATGTGCTGAGAGAGACAGTTTGTAATGACAATAAATTAGAGCTGCTTCTTATACAATAACTGCACAGGGAGACTGAGTTCATCTGGGTAAGCATGATTGTTAAGCAAGCCACGAACTGGAGCACTGAAGAGCATGTGTTTAGTATTTATTTCTTAAAGAGCTTAGCTGACACTGAAACCTAGAAAGGTGGTCTTATATTTTTAGCTCTGCTTAATGACCAGCAGGTCACATAATGTAAATTTTAAACTCCCACAGAAGAGGTTGACATTGACAAATGAAAATGAGGTTAAAAAGAGTCATTATAAAAATCCCTCTGGTAAAAGTTCAGAAAAACAGAAATTAAAGCCAGGTGCTTCTGTTACCTACTTCACCCAATTTATGTCTACTCATAATCCAGAAAGCTCTTCCTAAGGTTTCAGAGCTGCTGTTCAAGGTTTGGGGAGTGGCAGGAGGTTTTATTACATCTACAAAAGCTGCCTCATTGTGTACGAGTCCCCCAAGTCATGCATCTTGTATTATAAGAAGCCCTGCATGCTGTACAAAATGTAAGACTTAAGTCCTATTCATCAAGATACTATCAATTAGAAAAGAACTTCAGAATTCAATATTCTGGAAATGACTGTGACCCATGATAAGCAGAAAGCTCAGTGCGAGCCCTTTCAGAAGTTCACATAGATCCCATTCAAACATAAAAATGAAAGTAGAGTGAAAACAATGATTAACAAAATAGAGTAACATCATTCCTATTACTCAAATAGCATCAAAATATAATAATTCACTTTTGTTTCAGGTTTCTTAAGAAAAGGTTTTACTTCAGATACATAACATAAAACTGTTCCTTTTTCCAATTCATAGAATATTTTTAAAATGTACGGAATTATTTTTAGCTGTAGTTTACAATAAATGCTGGACTTAAAATCAGCCTAATGGTGAGGTATAGCATTAAACAGTATTACAGAGTCAGCACAGCCTCCTTCCCCGCTTCCAACCCAGCTGTCTACAATCTCGTCTCTTTGTTGGTCTCATTTCCCAAGCTTCTCATTCAAGCCCCTTACCTCCTCATCCTTATCTTTCCTTCTGTTTCCCATGTCCTAGCCTCTGGCCTGCTCCATACCTATCTTATATTCTGAAAAAGGTCTTAACAAATAAGAAATAATAGCACATTTTATTTTATATTCATCTTTGGAGAAAAAGGGCTGACCATATACAGGGTTATTGAACATTAGTTTTGCTCCCATTTCTACTCTCTTACATCGATAGTTATCTTGGTTTTCATGAAATAATTCACTCTTTAACCATTCTGTGTAATGTGTGCAATAAGGTCATTTCTTCCGTATGGACTCAAATGTTTATGGAAGGTAAGGTTTCTGAGGAAAATAAATAGAAATAGCACAGGGTTGGTTTTTTGGTTCTAAGTGTAGTTACTTCTGGACTCAAAATAGAATTACACCTGGATAAAGCTATCATAATTTGAAAATATTATTAAGTCAAAAAAGTACCTAACAGACCTAACCTGCCATACATCAAGTTTTCCCTGGCCTGCCTTAAACATCTCAGAATGTTAACATTAGCATACAGTTGGGCACAAGTGGTTTGAATCAATAGTCATTATATACTCAGGCATGAGTTGCTCCACTTGTCCACTGAATGCAATGAGCCAAGAGGCATCCAAGTGAATCACCTGTGTTCCACCATGCTTCTGACCTGCCTGCACCCTTACTTCCTCCTTACCATTACTAGAAGTTATCCTTGTGAAGATATTGACTACTCTTCTCTCCTACTAAGCCATAAACACCAGAAATCCAAGTTGCTCAGGTGGTAGCCAAGGTTATACTTCAATGGAATCCTTTGAGCCTTTTTTCCAAAAAGTATTCTTTGGGGTCCCAGATCTCTGACCTTGCAGGGCCCAGCATTGTGGAGACAGCTGACTTGAAGTACAATGGCCTTCACTGCGAGAGATAGTAGCCAATTCTTCGTCCATTCTTGGCTTCAAGACTTGTGTAAGCATGTTGTTGAACTATGTGGCAATAAACAACATGCCTTATCCTTAAACACTTTACATATCAGGTTCTTAATCTTCATAGGACTCATCTCTTACTCTCTGTAAGGATAAAAACATAACAGCCACTTTGTGCTTATCCTGTTTGACCAGCACAATATCATCAATGTAAGGAATCAATGTGCTGTTCAGAAGGATACTATATGGTAATTACGTCCCCCAGGGAGTGGCAGGAAAGCGTTATCAACTGTGAGTCATGCAGTCTCCACTGACACCATGAGGGGGTAACTTCAATATAT
>NW_004524746.1:4350263-4361169 GCF_000260255.1 Octodon degus | reverse complement strand
TCTGTTAGGAAAGCCCTTTCCTTGGAGACTTCGATGGGCTGCCTTGTTTGTGCCTGTTGGCCTATTCATGTGGTTAAGTTCTTTGACTTATGGGCATGTGAGCCAAATATGAGTCCCACAAAGTTCACTGCCATGTCTCAAACTATATAGTCAAACCCCTCTCCATCTTTCAGAGTCTTTTTGTTTGTTCTTCATATTATTTCTAAGACTCTTTAAGTTGCATTCAGCAGGAGTAAAAGTATATCTTCCTTATCTTTCTAGGAAAGAAAATCCAGTTTGTGTCCTTTTAAAATTTAAATGGGACCATGACACTCTATGCACTAATTTCTCCAAACACTTGCCCCAATAACAAAAACCCAAGTCTTGCAATGGACAAGACCTAAATGAACGTGAAACTTACTTCTTTGTCTAACTGTTTGCTCCACAATCAATCTCTAGCACCAAGCAGAAGGCCCCTACCAACATGGATAATGAATTAGTGAATTAAATGATCTTTGAATCACTCAAGCATCTATGTATTTGTACTGGTTAATCTTTATTGCCAGTAAGATTGGATTAAGTGATTCCTGGAGAGGGGATCATATTGGGAGGGTGCTGACCTCATCAGTGGCTTAACCTATGGAGAGGCTCATAGTAGAGTGGATGACAAGGAGGTGGAGCCTAAATGGAGGAAATGGTATGAGGATGTGACCTTGAGGACTCTAAGTGCTCCCCACACCCTTCTTCTTTGCTCTTCTGCTGTTTCCTAAATCTGCAAGTTAAGCAGCTTTACTCTGCCATGCTCTTCTACCATGATGTATCTGCCTCAAAACATCAGTTGGCTACAAACCCTGCAGGTACACACTAAAATGAGCCACTGCTCCTGCACATCGCTGCTATTTTTTTTTTTTTTTTGCCAGCTGATCCATATAGTGTTCATATTCACAAGCCCTTTATCTCTGCTTCTATTTTCCAAGATTAGCCTAAAATTGATATGTGCTCATTCCATAGAGGCTGTTGGAGCTAGTATTCTACCACTCCCCTCCCCAGGAGATGTATTTGCCTAATTCCAGGGGTTGTGGGTATAGTGAAACATCGTGCCTATGAATATTCCCCATTGCATGTCAAAGGGAAATTTTCAGATGTAGTTAAGGCTACCAGTTAATTGATGTTAAGTTACTACTAGAAGAATATATAACCCCCAGATGTTCCAGATAAAAATTTCACCCTACCCAACATCTTGATTTTATGCTCCTAAGACTCTTATTAGAAAGCCAACTCATGCAATACTCATACATCTGCTATATTGAAATGTGTGGAAATAAATGAATATTGCTAGCTTTATTTTTTGTTCATTTTAATGAGAAAGAAAAGATAAAATAGTTTCAAAATAGGTCATTAGGACAGTTACAATTATTAATACATTGCATATTTTTATCTTCGTAGCAGTTATTCAGAGGACAAGATGTAGACATGATATTTTGTTTAAATATACTGCTGCATTTCTGAAAACTTCTGAAATAGAAGTAGAAACTAATAGAAGATCCCTTACCACAACAAATGCCAAACAGAAAAACTATTAGAAGAACAAATGATCTCTTTGTTTCCTCTATAGATGATGTTGGTCTTCTCCTGCTATGGCTTCTATTAAGCTTTTATGCTATTACTTTTAAGAACAATCCCTACTGCTTGGCAAAGGCGTCCTCGCCCACCTGTGTGATGACACATGTACTTTGTTTAGCTCCAAGTTTCTATTCTTAGGGGAATCCTGGGCTCAAAAGCTTACAATAAAATGTGATAGCTAAAGATTACACTTCCTCACAGGGTTAGTCATTTTCAAAGGATATCATTACACCTAAAGTTGCCTTTTTTTAGGACTGCATTTTGTTGAAGCCACTACTGGACTAGAATCAGCCTCCCTCAACAACACTCTGACTACTAATAAGAAACTACAGGTCACACAACATGCAGAATGTTTTTATTTTCCATAAATACTATTTAATCTGACTGGCAAGTGCTGCATTAGGTCTTTCAAACCTGACTGGAAGTTTAAGTAATAAAAGTTCTCAGAATGATACCTTGATTGAAGACAACATTTTTACACAGGTAATAAAACTAAACTTAGGTCAGTATTTTATGCCCTAATGCAGAAACTGATATTCTCATAAAAGCAAATATTTGGACATGGAGATAAGTATAAAGTGAAGATTATATGATGAAACATAGGAGGAAGATAGCTCTCTCAAAAATGCAAGGAGGGACCTAAAGTATTCGTCTTTATACTGTTCAGGGAAAAAAAAGATGGGGCTGGAGAGATGGCTCCATAGAACAAGCATTTGCCTGGCAAGCATAAAGGCCTGAGTTCAATCCCCAGTTCTGAAAAGAAAGAAAGAAAGAAAGAAAGAAAGAAAGAAAGAAAGAAAGAAAGAAAGAAAGAAAGAAAGAAAGGGAAAGGAAAATCTAACCTTCTGGACACTGATTTTTCACATATTCTCTCTTCAACTCTGTGACAGTAAATGTTTGTTTAAGTCATCCTGTTTCCGGTACTTTGGTAAAGCAATCCTCACAAACTAGCACTGGGTCTGTGCTTTCCCCAGATCACATCAGTTCCTTATATTTTGTAACAAGCAGTGAGAATATATGTTATCTTCCTAGGCTGCTGAAAGGAGTTGAACTTGTAGCCACTGCAGTGAACTTAGATCAATAATCTGGCCTTGTCCTTCCCCAGAGAGCACCCATGACATTGTTATCATTCTATTCTGGCTTGCTCAAGACTCTTTCAGTGGTGGCACTGAATTTTTTGTATCCTGCAAACTCTCAGTCATGGGCAAACCCAGATGGATGGTTTCTCTACATCTTTTTCTGCCCAGAAACCTCAATTAGAAATCATATCAATCAAAGCATTTATACCATTGAACACAAAAAATAGAGGGCTGATATCTTGATAATTTTGATCCGTAACACACTGGCTCCTAATCATTATTTCTCACCTTCTCTCTCACAGTATATTCTCTGAAATCCCGGACATTAGGAAAGGACAATGACTTTAAGCCATTATTATTACTTTTCCTAGAACAATGAGTTACTATTTATGTTAAATCAATATGACCAAAATAAATTTCTGAAATTATTCTTTCTATGACAAAGAAAAGCTGCTGCAGGCAGATTTCAAAATATGCCATATCCCCAATTTAAGAAGAAACGTTTACTTAGCTCACAGGCTGTAGAGGTCTCAGTATGTTACAGTCTGCTGGCTCCAAGAAAGGTTAGCATAGCCGAGGGGTACTGCAGCAGAGAAACAGTCCATGGCATGGCAGGGTAGGCAGAAGGCAGCACGTGGTGAAGTAGGAAACCAGCAGTAGCAAACAAGCAAGCAAGCCTTTTATTCAGTGACCATCCCTTTGGGAGGTGCCACCCACATACGGGGGGGGGGGGCCTTAATTCCAAACATCATATTCCCTACCCCAGATCCAGCCAGCTCTGAAAAGCCTCACCTAGGAGGGCATGTAACTTTAGTGGGCCATCTAGATACAAGCTATAACAGACCTTAAACATAAACTGAATCTTTCTTCCCTCAAAAAATTGTTTAAAGCTCTCCTGCCTTCTCCACTGGTTGAAGAACTTAATGACAACAAAGACATGTCATGTTTATCTTTTTATCTGCATTGTTCAAAAACAATTGCTATCCAATGTTACTACATTTTTATTGAATAAGAACAAATATCTTATAATTGGGGTATACACAAGGAATGTAGAAATTAAGAACAAATGAGAGGATTGACCTAAACTAACAGGAAAAATTGTAGAGGACTGAAAATAGAAGTTCTAGAATTGGAGAAAAGGCAGGCAGAAGGGGAAGCATGGGCAATGAAAGTGAGTGTTCTGCTTTTTCAACTGAGTTTAGGGTGGAAATTTTATTTTTGCTGGATACTCTAAATAGGAAATTCAGAAAGAGAAGTCAGAGTGATGTAATGCAGCAGGAAGTATCTGAATACAAAATATAAGGATCTCTGACAATTAGTAGTTCAAGGAAATAAGTAATTCCTCCAGATATAATCACAATCACCTCAAAGGAAGTCAATGAAGGAAACAGCAAAGAAGAAAGTTTAGGAGCACACAAACTAATACATGGAGAAAAAGAATAATAATAGCAGTGCTAAAGTAGTCCTGTCTACAACATGGTCAAAGATAAAATATAAGTAGATATGAATTTGTATGCCTCTGGTCACTTTTTAATTAGAATGATCTCAGTAAAATGGAAACCACAGTAGAAACCTTTTGAAAAAAGTGGGAAAAGTCAGAAGAGACTGATATTCTGTGTAGTAGAGATGGAACAGAGGAAGTAAAGACAGCATAAGTGAGTGCTCACTTGACAAAAGATGTACCTCAACATGTTGGAATGCAGCCATGGCAGATATAATGAGGGAAAGACAGAAAAATGACTGAGATAGCAAGAAGCACAGGCCTGGGGACACGGTAAGGGCAGGCGTATGGGTGAAGAATAGGAATTTCACTGGGAACAGCTGGCTTGTGATTATGGTGTTAGCAGAGAGGGGGCAAGAAACACACATTAGACATCACTCTCGGGAACACTCCCCATAACACTACCACACAGTACCTGGGAAGGAATAACAGATATTCAGAACCGTTTTTCAAAATTGTAGTTCATGGTAAGGAAAAAAAGAATGAAGAGAAAGTTGAAAATTTTAGCAAGATCCAGACCATGTTACCTTGATTTGTCTGAGTCTCATAAGCTTTGATTTTAATTGCATTCCAAGCATGCAGTATTGCTGCACTGGAACATTACCATGCATTTTGGATTAGTAAAGATTTAACAATAAATTTCATTAGGACTCTGGTGCTAAATTACTATATGTGCACAGTAACCTCAATAACGAAACACAATTTTCTTTTTTTCGCAATTTTCTATGTTCTAGTTCAATAGCAAGGTACATGTACATTAACAGGTATATAAATATACATACCAAGTTTAGTTATTTATTTATTTTGTATTTTAGGGAAGGGTTTACAGAGTGTTCAGGGTCTCATTACTAGATCGGACTCATAGTGATCTGCCTATTTACAGCCTCCCAAGAGCTGGGATTATGGGTGCGCGCCACCACACCCAGTCTCAATTGCTGTCTCAGCGCTCCCTGGGGCGGGACCGGAGCTAGCACAGCAGGCCCGGGAATAAATACCAAGTTTAAACGTGAAAATCAATCTTAGGTTTGGAAGCAGTAAAAAAAAAAAAAATTTAAGAAGTGCTATTTTCTCTTTCCTATTGAGAACTATAAATTGAAATAGTTTTAGGCACTTCCAAGCAAAGTGAAGCATATGTTTCTTGAATATTTTCTTTCCACTTCACTAATCTTATCTGTAATTGAAACATTCCATAACCTTAATATATTTTGAGTTGTTTATTTATTATTTGAGATACTGGAGAATGAACCCACAGTCTTCACACTTAGATACATCCTCAGTCCTTTAAAAACATTTTATTTAATTTTGAGACATGGTCTCACTAAATCATTGAGTTGCCAGGCCAGGCTCATACTTGTGATTCTTCTGCATCAGCCTCCCAGACTACTGGGATCAAAGATATGTACCCGATGAATTTGTGCGTTAATTTCATTTTCCTCATTTAAAAATTCCAAAAAAGAATAAGAAGGTATGAGATCCCCTCAATCCTCTACTCCAATACAGAGTTTATTCACTGGCTTTCAGTTCATCAACACTCAAAGCCTGTATGTATATGCATCCTCCTGGAAAAAAAAAAAAAACCTTAAATAGATGTTCTTGCAAGTATGCTCAGTACAAGACATAAAAGTATTGGATTCCAAGACTTCGATCCATAAAAGTTAATCTTCTAGTTTTAGTTTTTTCCTTTACTAATAAAAAGTAGAATGAAATATAGCCATTGAAGACTCGTACATTACTTTGTTTCCATGATTGAAGATTATTTCTATTACTTAACATAATTTGCTATTAAATAGAAATTATTAAATCATTTTTATATTAATTCTTTACTAACCTTTGAGATTAAAATTGACTTTAGAATATGGCATAGATGCCCAGTGACAAAAAGAAGCACAGCAAATCATCATAGCAGCCCTGCCCCTTTTGCAAAGGTGTGTCACCTCTAGGTTTGGAATGGTTCCATAAAGAACCAACGGAGCAGCCAAATGTCGGGTTGGCTATTTCAAACTAAGGCTGAGGAGTCCACCTCTCACTGGGGCAGTCTCACCTCCATGAGATCGTTCAGTGTGAAAACTCGCAGCCGGACATAATTTTGTGACAGGTCATCTCAGCAGCAGACAGTTTGTCTCACAGTTGTGCTGTACAAGTTTGCTTTATACAGGAAATCTAACTGGCTGGATCCATGGGCAGCCATATTTTCTGCACCTGGAATAAACAGTTTAGAAATATATGAGTTCATTTCCTTCAAAGGTTCTGAAAGACATGCTTGCCCACAAGTCTTCTCCAGTATTGCTGCTCGTAGTAGTCACACTTTGTAGATAACAACAGCTCAGCTCTCCTATGTGAGGGTGTAAGGCTAACCCGGGACGCTTACCCAAAACACAGATTGCAATCCACATTGCTAAATATTTTGACTGAATAGCTTCAGAGGAAAACTAGTGCCTCAATTATTAAAAATTACTTTCTGTGTTATAATTAAGGGAATAAAGAATACTACTTTGAGAAATCTGTTTTAGAGAAAATTTAGTAATTTATGTTTTATTTTTTACTTTTCTCTGCATTGTCCAGTCACTTGAAACTTTTTAGAACTTCTCTCTAAAAAAAAAAAAAAAAAAAAACAACTTTGCACTAACTTTTTAAAGCTTTATCTCAATATAGAACCAAGATATCCACAGAATGGGAATGGAAATAGAGACGAATGACAATTTGAGTTGTTATATAGCACGTTTAAATATGAAAAAGTGCTGTGAGAGATGACACAGCACCAAGCAGCTGTAGCTCACCGTTGCCATCACTTCTAGGCTGTTAGATGCCGTTAGAATGAAGACACTGAAAGCATCCCCTCAGTTGGGCTTGGGGACCTGGTGACACTGTGGTCCAGTGGCAGATGATAGCAGGGACAATCAAGAGAAGCACTATGACACAGGGTGGGGTCCACATTGAGAAGGACCACAGCATAATCTTTATCTAACCAGTGAGAAATTAAGTTCAATCAATTTTATCTGAGCTTTCATTATGTATTCTGAAATTTTAGAAAGGTTGTCAGCATCTCATCTTCCCTTGCTATAAATTAAGGATAATATTTGTTCTGCAGGACTAACATAAAGAGTCAGCAAGTTAACACAGATCGAGGGCACAAGACAGGGCCTGACACCCAGTAACTTCCAAGTACCTGGAGCTCTTTTTCATTATTGACAGGAGGTGTTTGCTACTCTAATACAGCTGGGGTCAAATACTGAAACCTTTCCCACAGGGGAATTTCTTTTCTTCAATTTAAACTCGTGTGTTATTGTGCAATCATTCGTGGCAACAGAGGACAGCAGGACACCACTTTCTGCATCATGACTCCTCATATTCTGCATGATCTCATACAATCAGAAACGTTTATAGGTGTAGAGCTCTTCAGAGAGAAGTGCGTCCCAATCTAATTTCACTAAACAATGTCAGGAAGGAAATAATCAGAGTTGCTCCAAAGTTTGCCCAAATCAAAGCACTTCAGCAGTCTTTTAATCCGTGTTTGTGGCAGCACGGCATGTTGTAGAAAGAATCAAAGGTACCAGAGGATATGTAGGAAATGTATCTCATGTCTACATTTTAAAGTTAAAGCCCATGACTGGAGGAATACCAAATCTATTAAATCAGAATTATTTAAAGTTAATTTCCATCAAAAATAGCCAGAAAAAATATAAAGTATTAGATTAGGAAAATTTTTGTTTTTTCTTCACTTGTTCACATTTTCCAAAAATGTCTTCATAACTAAAATAAACACAATAACTCAGAGATTAGATTAGGCTGACCACAGCTGCAGGACTTTTGGCAAGCAGCTAGCAATCACAGAAGGAATAATTAAATAATTTTCAAATTTCAATAGCTGAAAACTTCTGTTTTTAATCTACATCTATCTGAAAGACACAACTATTTAGCTCTATAAGTTAAAAAAAGAGAAAAAGCTTTCATCAGAAAAACATATTTGGTTTTTAAATTTTATTTTATTATTATTATTTTTTATGTATGTAGTACAGGGTCTTCAGGGTCTCACTACATAGATCAGACTCATAGTGATTCTTCTGTTTTCAGCCTCCCAAGTGCTAGGATTACAGGTGTGTACCACCACACTCAGGGTCAATCTCTGTCTCAGTGTGCCCCAGGGACAGGGCCAGCACCGCATGCCAGGGATCAAGCCCTGGTCCCTGTGTCTGCCTAAGCAGGCCCTTTAGTCCACTGAGCTATCTGGTCAGCTCACTAAAACATATTTGAAACTTTGCCAAAGTTGCCATGTTCTAAATTTTATACCTAAATAAAGCAGTAAGGAAGCATTTTTAAAAAACATAAACATTATTTTTAAGTCCTTTATAATGTATGCCTTTGATATATCTGCTTCAGAAAGACTCCATCTTTTTATAATTAAAACATATTCTTAAAATCATTAAAACGTTCTTAAAATTGTGGTGCTATGATATAGTTGTCCACCTCAGTAGAAAATTTAAATAAGTGTTTTTAAATTTTGAGACATGGCAATTCTTCCTTTCATTTTGAGCAAGCCAGAAAGAGCTTCCATTCCTGATGGTATGCTAGGAGACTGAACGCCTTCTTAACTAGGACAGACGCCTGCCTAGGTGACCAATGTCCTTTGCTCCCCGAGTCCTACAGTCACCTGTGTCCCCTGAACCATTACCACCTACAGAGCTAGCTGCTCAGACTTCTTCCCATTCTCATTAAGTGCTGAGGTTGTTTTCTTAGACTATTTCAATCTCTGTGTGAAGTGAGTCAGAGCTTTTGACAACACAAAGGCAGAATTATTTCTTTCAAGTAGTAACAAAATATGTTTTACAGCTTAAACACTATGGTGTGCGATTCTTTTGTTGTTTTCTACAGACAGAGTTGGATGATACACAACAAAAGAGGATCAGAATGTTTCAGGATGGTATTTTTCTATGAAGCCTAGAACATTTTTTGTAGGATTTTTTCTTACTGCCTCAGCCATATGTCCTTGTGAAATGGGCAAACAATTTCATATCAATTGAAATCATGCAAAATGAAGATAAAAAGTAAAATCCAAGGATGAGAAACTATTTTAATTACATCCTTTCAATAATCTTCCAGTTATTGCATAGGTTTAAAAGTTTCCCCTTCATCTTCAATTATTTTAAATATGAGCTTATCTTCATACTTACATTTATTTATTTTTTAATGTATTTGGTTGTTTCAGGGCCTTACTACACAGCTCGGACTCATGGTGATCCTCCTGCTTTATATTTATATTTAAATATAAAATTATTTTATACTTATATTCCATAGAATTTTACTTGGTTTTACTCATGTTTGTCTTCAACATCTGCCTTGAAAACTTGGCCTGTTTCTCACTGAATTTTCACCTTCCTGTGCATGCCTGATGACATGTGAAGCATGCTGACTAGGTGTGTGCCCTCAAGATTTCTTACTTGCATAAGCTTTCTATCCCTTATTTAGCCTCTAGAAGTTTCTGGTTAAGTGGGTTTTTTGTTTGTTTGTTTTTTGGTTTTTTGTTTGGGGTGTGGTGTGTGTGTGTGTGTGTGTGTGTGTGTGTGTATGTGCATTTTTAGGGAAGGGTCTACAGGGTGCTCAGGGTCTCACTACTAGATGGGACTCGTAATGATCCTCCTGTTTACAGCCTCCCAAAAGCTGGGATTACGGACATGCACCACCATGCCCAGTCTCAATTGCTGTCTCAGTGTGCCCTGGGGAGTGGGGCCAGCAAGGCAGGCCCAGGGATCAAACTCCCGGCCCCCGCCCCTGCTTGCAGGTGCTTTAATTCGCTAAGCTATTTGGCCAGCCCTAATTTAAATGGGATATATTGAACAGATAATATTTGAAGCCATTAACATTAGCATATCCTATAATAAAATTAGTATGAATATTTTATTAAACATTAAGTAGATATGATTTATTTTTATCCACTCGTATTTTTGACATCAGATTTATCTTTTTGTTTTTATCAAGTTAATGATCATAAATACAAATTAACAGCCAGATTAACAGACCAAAAATCATATAAAACACATAGGACAAATATACTAAATCAAGGTAACTTCTGGATACATTGGCCATGTTGGATTATAATAACTTTTCTCTCTTTTTCTTATTGTTTTTCATTTTAGACTTTATTTTTATATTGGGTTTTTCATATAAAAGAAGCAATGTAATATTTAAGTTTCTATGTCTGACTTACTTTTCTTTTAAGTAGATAAAATTTATCTCAATTCCTTTGTTCATGGATTTATTATTTTTGAGGGCTATTTATTTAAAAATTATATTTTAGCTTTTGACCAGAAGTACAGTACAAAGATCAAATAGGATTCATGATAGGGTTTTGAACACTTACATCAGTGATAAAATTGTTTTAAAACAAAATAGGAGATGGAAATGAAAAGAGTGAGCTTAACCCTCTAGGGGAATTACGAAGTAAATAGGAAACACAATTTAAAAAGTGGATAGGTTCATGGTCAAAACACTAAATTTAAAATGTAAATTCATTGTCTCCTCTTCAACTGTTAAGAATTCCTCAGGAAAAGAATAACTACAGAAGCGGGGAAAACAAAAATGGAAAAATATGGTGAATAATTTTTTTTTTAAATTTTTGACTAAGTGTTTAAAACTAAAATATACATAATAAAATGAGAAGAAGGAGGAGAAGAAGAAGAAGAAGAAGAAGAAGAAGAAGAAGAAGAAGAAGAAGAAGAAGAAGAAGAAG
>NW_004524746.1:4318315-4350163 GCF_000260255.1 Octodon degus | reverse complement strand
AGAAGCAGAAGCAGAAGCAGAAGCAGAAGCAGAAGCAGAAGCAGAAGCAGAAGCAGAAGCAGAAGCAGAAGCAGAAGCAGAAGCAGAAGCAGAAGAAGAAGAAGAAGAAGAAGAAGAAGAAGAAGAAGAAGAAGAAGAAGAAGAAAGAGGTGGAGGAAGAATGGAATGGAGAGGAGTGGAGTGAAGTGGAGAGGAGTGGTGTGGAGGAGAGGAGTGGAGTGGAGTGGAATGGAATGGAATGGAATGGAATGGAATGGAATGGAATGGAATGGAATGGAATGGAATGGAATGGAATGCTAGGGCTGTTTATTTCCTAAGTTTTCATGAGCTCAAATTTAATTTAAAAGCTCTTGCTAAGATCAACCAACCAAAGCTAGTAATTCCTTACAGTGATGGAAAGAATATTAGTCAACATGGCCTATCCAATGATCCAGCAATGTGTACACAGAGTATCTGGCAATTTAGAAATATAGAAGTATACATTTATATACACAGAAATTCCTCTAAATTTTTTTGGGGGGTGGGCTACAGTGGGCTTTATTGATGGTGTGCAATGGCAGCAAGTCAAGGCTCCCAAAGCCCCTCCCCTTCTAGGGGGCCTGAGATGGAAGCTGTGAGGGGAGATTCTCAGTGTTGGGACTGAGCAGGGCAGTGACTTCTACAATGTGGCCTCACCATCCCTCTGGTCATGCTGGGCTGTGGTGCAGGGACCACCTACTCCTTGGAGGTCATGTGGACCATGAGGCCCACCACCCTGTTGCTGTAGCCAAACTCATCATCATACCAGGAAATGAGCTTGATGAAGTGGTCATTCAGGGTGATGCCAGCTGCAGCATCAAAGGTGGAAGAGTGGATATCACTGTTGAGGTTGCAAGACACAACCTGGTCCTTGGTGTAGCCCAGGATGCCTTGGAGGGGACCATCTGACGTCTGCTTCACCACCTTCTTGATGTCATATTTAGCTGCTTTCTCCAGGTGGCAGGTCAAAGCCACCACTGACACGCTGGGAGTGGGCACATGGAAGGCCATGCCTGTGATCTTCCCGTTCAGCTCTGGGATGACCTTGCCCATGGCCTTGGCAGTACCAGTGGATGTAGGGATGGTGTTTTGGGCAGGCCCATGGCCATCACATCACAGCTTCCCAGAGTGGCTGTCCACAGTCTTCTGGGTGGCAATGATGGTGTGGACTGTGGTCATGAGTCCCTCCATGATTCCAAAGTTGTCATGGATGACCTTGGCCAGTGGGGCTAAGCAGTTGGAAGTACAGGAAGTGTTGCTGACAATCTTGAGGGAGCTGTCATACTTCTCATGATTCACATCCATTACCCATCATTTGTGAAAGAATGGGGCATCAGCGGAAGGGGCAGAGATGATGACCCTTTTGGCAGCACCCTTCAGGTGAACCCCAGCCTTCTCCATCATGGTGAAGATACCAATGAACTCCACCACATACTCGGCACCAGCATCACCCCACTTGATGTTGCCAGGATCTTGCTCTTGGAAGATGGTGAAGGCCTTTCATTGATGATAAACTTCCTGTTCTCAGCCTTCGTAGTACCATGAAACTTGCCATTCGTGGAATCGTACTGGAACATGTAGACCATGTAGTTGAGGTCAGTGAAGGGGTCATTGATGGCCTCAACATCCACCTTGCCAGAGTTAAAAGCAGCCCTGGTGGCCAGGCATCCAATATGGCCAAATCTGTTCACTCTGACCTTTACCATTTTGTCTGGATCCGTTGCTGGCTGTATGGAGAGAATGGCTGTTGGTGGGCATGCAGGAGCAGAGAGCCCCTCTAAATATTTTCAGAGAAATTAATTAATGACATTACAAAAATTTAGAAGTAATATTAATGGCTAAGGACAGCCACTAATTTAGCACTGTGTGAATAACATTGTCTTTCAAAGATGATGTTTTTGAAACATGTTGATTGATATGTAGTGTTATTCAGAATATTTTCCAAGGGAAAAATACAATTTTGTAAAGAATTTTAGTATACATTTAAGTATAAGTAGACACAACTTGAGGATTATATACTAGCATGATGGAAGATGGTATTATGTCTGTTTTAATTTTTATTTTGGCTCAATCTACATGTAGCAGTTTGTTAAATAATCAAAATAATCTAATAATTATCATCTACAAATAGGGGAACCCTCAATTATAGCCTTCAAAAATATCTTCTTAAGCTTTTTTCTCCTTTAATGAATGAAAATTAGGAACTCTAATAGAATTTCATTGTGACATAGAAATGCTCCATCTCTTACAAGTGCCTCTGCCCAGTGGTAAAGCCCACAGCTGTATTTATAATGGTTAAAGCGGGTGGAGTATGTGCAGCCATTCTTGCAAGCAAACCAGTCTATTTCCCCTTCTCCAGAACTATAACTTGGATGAACTGGCGAACATCATTTCAACTAAAAATGAGTCCACAGCTGGAAGTGTTATGATAGAAAGGCAGAGAAAATTTATTAACTAGGAAACACAGAATACATTATTCCCTAATACTCAGAGAGAGCTGAATTGATGGAACAGTGGAATGGCCCTTTGAAGATTTTGTGCTAACTAGATGTCACTACCCTGCAGGGATAGAGCAAGGTTCTCTACAATGCTATATATGCTTTAAATCAGCATTTAATGTATGGTACTATATGTCCAGGATTCACAAGCCTAAGAATCAAGAACATCTAGGACAAGGACTTGGTGCTTTTGCCTCCAGAAGAGGAACAATCACCCCCTTTTTGACTAGCATTGAGTGTACTGTACACATATATGACCCATTTTACCACAAGCAGAACACTATTTTTTTAAGCCCAACTCTCTTCAACTATATGAAACATAATTTGAGCAAACCCAGAGGACTTATGATCCCTAGTACCTGCATCTTGGCACATAGCAATAATTTCCAAGATCTTTAGTTGCTTGGGTGGTCCCCAACACCTGTTTACAGTCCTTATTAGCATTCTAAAAAGCCAGCTGCAACACATACTGCAAAGAACTCTGCTCATGAACATTTTAGTGTGGATTGTTTAAAGTTGGGATGTTTTCCCCCAGTTGAAGGACAAAGAATAGCATGAACGAACTTCCATGTGGAGAAATTTTCAGAGTACATAACAGCATCTTGGCTGAGGAAGTTTTCTGCATACACTCACTTTTATTTCTTTTGCTCATTGGCTGAGAAAGTTCTCTGTGCAAACTTCTCTTTTTTTTTTGCTACTGGCTCAGCTCCTTTATGCGGCAGATGTCCCCTACACCTGACTCACTCACTGCACCATTCCCCTGGGCAGACTTTCTCCGGTCAGGTGCCTATTTAGGTGCGACTTGTAGGAAAGCAGCCTAAGGGTTTCTCTCTAAAGGAGTGGGAATGAGGATGAATGCCAAAAGGTAAAGTTAGTTTATTTTTTTTTCATTTTTTAAAATTTTTTTCCATAATTTTATTTAGAAACAAATAGCAATGAGACAGTTTCAAATCAAATTGGTAGGACAGTTTCAATAATTAACACATTGCATACTCTCTTCCTAGTGGTTATTTGCTGTACAAGATGCAGACATGATATCCAATTTGCAAACACTATTAGAACGAATCCCTCTGTTCATTAAGAGAATGTAAATGTATATCTATCCTAACCATGTTGAATACACAGACACAAAATGGACATTCATCTGTATCTCCTTTTTTTGTTAAGCTCTGTTATTTGAATATTATAGGTGTATAAACTCAGCAAAATATTCTAAAAGAGTCCAGTAGCCCATAATAGTATTGGGTCTTCCGCTTGATTGGCAATGTCAGAAATTGTTGACCTGAGTCCCCTACAGCTCAACATAACAGCATGACTTTACTTCTTCTACTTCGTTTTTATACTTTTCTGCTGAATGGTTAAGACCAAGATAAAGCAAGACCTATGCAACAAGAGTTGTAGCTTTTGGAACTGATAATGTCAGTCAAGTCCCCTCAGGATTTATCCTGAGATCCTGCACCTCAGATTGTAGTCCAGAAGCAGTAAAGTTAGTTTAGAACATGGGGGTCAGGGGCCCTTCCCTCTGTTGACAGAGCACCCTGCACCTCTAACTCTCCTCACCTTTATTTACTCAGACATGAAACAAGCAATTGAAATAGCAGAAGCTTTCTCCTCCTCCCATTATCCACAGTCCCTGCTCCGGAAAACACCTGGATCTCAGCTGTGCTGACTTTCTCTGGATCCTACAGGGAGCCAGCATATCTGCATACCACCAAAGGGGTGCAGCTGGCTGCCTTTCTCTTTAGTGCTCACAGAGGAGGTTGTTTAGGCCTTGATCCTCATTATTCGGTCTCCCCATGAAATGTTGTATTATTAAGAAAAGTAGAATTCATACTAGCTATTTTAGTAAGAGAATTCAGAATTAAGAAGGAACTGATTTAAACTGGGTATGGTGGCTCATACTTATAATCCTAGCACTTAGAACACTAAGGAAGATTGTCGGGAGTCTAGGGCCATCCTGGGCTACGTGATTAGATCAACTCCAGCCTGAACTACATGGTAAGACCAAGAAAGACCATGACATAGCCTAAGTCCCTCCAAAAAAGAAGGAATTGATTTAATAGGTGGGGAGAGTCAAAAAAGATACATAGGGAACATAAATTATTACAAAGTTAGTACCCATAGTGATCAGTTCTCACCATAAGCCTAGAATAAAGAAGACAGCATGTGGAAACTAGAAGCTAGTAATGGGAGGAGGGGTGGCCTGGCTGGCGCCACCTCAGAGAAGAACCCAGCACCAAAAACTCAGATATTTGAAGATAGAATGCAGCCAATTGGCATTGGTCTCCCTCTGAGGAGCCAAAATGAGATTGGTTCCCAGAGGCTGGGGAAAATAACCAGAAACTAGGACCAACTGTCACTGTTACCCACTGCCTAGCCAGGGTTAAAAAAAAAAAAAAGCAAAATAAAAACAAATTAACAAACCATTTCCCAGATGCAGAAGAAACCCGGAAAAGAGCATGTCCAGCTTTCCTCTTCCAGGCTCCTGGTGTTCCTTTAGAACATTCCACTTTCAAAGTGGAACAGAAAGACAAATGGAAAAGCGGAAATGTGATTCACAGAGTCCCAACTGCAGTAGTAGAAAAGCTAATTATAGAACAGTGGCTTTGGAACCAAGAGAAAATGGTTTAACAAGCAGCAAATATAATAAAAGTACATTTTATTTTACTTATAATTCCATGCTTTATGCCAAACACTACAATATAAAAATCATTGGAAAATGAATGAATAACACTGTAGAAACACCCTAAGAACCTCGCAATAGATTGCTTAGCAAATTCAAGGAAAATTTGCAATTTTGGCAGCATAAGAAATTCTTTCAATGAGTTCTATTTAGTCCTCATATAATCAAGTTTGTGAATGTAGAGGCAATTCTATGTTTTAGTTAAACAAAAATGAAAAATTGTTAGTGCATTTTTATGCAAATGTAAGAATTAAAGTGTTTTCCTGCTACCATCATGCGTCTCCTGATTTATATCAACTATCTTTATCTTCTTATCAAATTAGAAAAAAATAAGCCTTGGCACTAACCAGTATTGCAGAGTGCAGTTCTTCAAGCAGTTTTCTTGTTACAGTAGTAGTTCCTGTTATTGTACATAGCAATTGGTCCAAAGTGACTAAAATTCCTAACAGAAACTACAAATCAATTACAAAAAAAATAAATGCATGTTTATATTTTATGTATTTGTTTGCTTGCTTTTGCAGCGCTGGAGATCCAACCTACGACTTCATTCACATTAGGAAAGTGCTACGCTGCTGAGCCATATTCTCAGCCACCCCCCTAAATTAAACTTTTAAAAACACTGTGGAAGGAATGAAGACCAAATGAGTTGGAATATGAGAAAAGGAACTTGCCTTCCTTGGTAGGCTGCTGCTCACCAGAAATTCTCTTCCCTGGAGGCATTTGCCTGGTTTGGGAATCCGCTATAGATAGCTATGATAATTCACATCCATCTCCTAGATTCTGCACTTCCCTTGCAATGTGTCATTGACTCCATCCAAAGGCAGTATCTATTTTCTCCTCATATGACAACAGCCTGGCTGTGTGACTTGTTTTGACCAATAAGTTATGGCAGAATGGAAGCTGTGGGGTATAAGACTCAAAGAGTCTTTTTTTTTCTTTCTTAAAAGAATTTCCCAATACACCCATATAGTGTAAAAATAAAATGCATCCATACAGTGATGTCTGTCCTAGTATACTAGATATTAGGTCAGGCAGTGGAAGATGTCCACACCATAAAACATGCACCACACGTGTGTCTAAACCCCTCGTGGATCATCTACTCCCAACTGAGGACTCATGCAATGACAAGTGATTCCCAGGACAGGCTGGTCCATGAGCCACTCACTTTATTCCAGGCCAAACTGTTGATCCACAGAATGATGATCAAACAGATGTTTGTTTGTTGCTTTTGAAGTCATAGAAATAATTTACATAAGTATTCAAAAACATGGAAGATATCCAATCAAATACAAAGAGAAACAGTTGGAAGGAACTGAATATATCATACTAGACATACAGGTGACAAACTAGATCTGAGTAGTTAGAACTCCAGAAGGAGAACGGTGACAGAGGTGAAGAAATATTTGAAAATACAATGCCTGAGAATTTCACAAAACTGATAAAGAATGTGAACCCGTAGACTAAAGATAATTTCCAAAACATATGTACGATATTTGTTATGATATAGATGTCCCCACAAAGCTTCTAGAGTTTGTGATTGATTATTGTGGGTGTGGATGCTGCACCTGCCCTGGGGCAGGTAATTTTCATTACACTGTAAGGAGGGGAGAGAGGCTAGCTAGCTGCCTGAGCTGCTGCCACTCCCTTTGCTCTGATCTTTACCACCACCTTGAAATGTTGCCCTCTGCCAAGTGCTGCTCTGCTTGGGAGCCAGCTGGGTATGGACTAAAACTTCCAATAACTGTGAGCTAAATAAACCTTTCCTTCATTTTGGGTGTCAGGTATTTATCCCAGCAACGTGAGAAGAGTCACTGAGATGATATTACAAAGCAAACCATACATAGGTGCATAATAATTGAACTGCTGGAAAAAAAAAAAAGATGTGGAAGCATAGAAGTCTGTAAGAAAAATATATTGATTTCAAAAAACCCAAAAATCAAGTAGACTTATCAATTGAATCTAAGGAAGTTAACAGACAAGAAATGCTATCTTTAAACTGCTAAAGAAAACAAAACTTTAAAAATTCAATTAAAGCAAAAAAGAACGATGGAATGCTATAATGTGTTTTAAAAGTTATTTTGTTTTGGTCTGGGGAGATAGCTCAGCAGTCTAAGTGCCTGCCTGGCAAGCACAAGGACCCAGCTCAATCCTCAGTACCACATGCCACGCCTGCCCGCAACCTGGGTGAACCACATTATACCAGCCACTGAAACTGGGTGTGGTGGTGCATGCCTATAATCCCAGTGCTGGGAAGGCTGAGACAGGAGGATAACTAGGATTCCATGTTGCATAGTGAGACCTGTACCAAATAAATAAAAAGTTACAAAAAATTTTTTAAAGGTTCTACAATCTGAGGTACAGGATAAATCCTAAGGGGATTTCACTGACCATATCAGACCCAAAAGCTACAACTCTTATTGTAGCTTTACCTTTACCTCTTGTCCTGCTTTACCTTGGTCTTAACCATCCAGCAGAAAACTATAAAAACGAAATATAAGAAGTAAAGCCATGATGTTATGTTGAGCTGTGGGGGACTCAGGTCAACAATTTCTGACATTACCAGTCAAGCGGAAGACCCAATACTATTATGGACTACCGGACTCTTTTAGAATATTTTGCTGAGTTTACACACCTATAATATTCAAATAACAGAACTAAACAAAAAAGGGGATACAGATGAATGTCCATTTTGTATCTGTGTATTCAAGGTGGTTAGGATAGGTATATAGTTACATTCTCTTAATGAATAGAGGGATTCGTTCTAATGGTGTTTGTAAATAGGATATCAAGTCCGCATCTTGTACAGCAATTAACCACTAGGAAGAATGTATGCAATGTGTTAATTATTGAAACTGTCCTACCAATTTGATTTGAAACTGTCTCATTGCTATTTGTTTATCAATAAAATTATGGAAAAAAATTTAAAAAATAAAGTTGTTTGTTTTATTTTTAAGACCAGATCTCACTTTGTGGTACACCCTGGCCTGAATTCACTATGTAGCCCAGGATGGCTTTGAACTCTCTGCAGTCCTCCTCACTCAGACTCCTGAATGCTGTGGTTACAAGTGTGTGCCACCACACCTGGTGTTTAAAAGTTTAAGAGCAGAGAAATACAATATAAATTATTAGTAAATCAAAAATGTAACATAGGTATAAGCCCAAAGTATAGAGAAGTAATATAACAGAAAGACAAAAACATGGATAAAGCATTGGGAAAACATTGGAAGTTATAAGATATGTGTAATTAAATTCCCTATGTAGGGCTGGAGAGATAGCTCAGCAATCTAAGCACCTGCCTAGCAAGTGCAAGAACCTGAGTTTGATCCACATGCCTTGCTAGCCCCACCCCGGGTGCACCAAGGTGGGCCACCCAGACGAGACGTGGTGGTGCACACCTGTAATCCCATCTTTGGGCAGACTAAAAACAGGAGGATCACTAGGGGTCTGAGCTGCATAGTGAAACCCTGTATGAACTACATTTTTTAAAAAATCCCTATACAAGTGGAGATAAAAATATACAGAAGCTGTATTTGAAGATGTAATAACCAAGAATTTCACAAAGTAGAAAATAGTACTACAGATTGAAGAAGCTTTCCTAAGTTTCAAGCAGAATAAAAACAAGAGATGGTTCACGTAGGCATGATACAAAAAGAAAAAAGAGAATATTAAAAGCTCCAGAGAAAAAGGCATATTACATTTAAACCTACAATGCTAAGGTTGACAGTGTGCTTCTCAACAGACAAACAGAAACCAGATGGCAATATTTACAGTTTGGTGTGGCAGGGAAGTGGCCAAATTAAAAATTCTATATGCAACAGAAATGCTTTCACAACTAAAACTAAACCCCTGGCTATTAGACAAATGCTGATTAAAACTACACTGATATACCATCTTGCCCCAGAAAGAATGGATAGTATTTTAAAAATCTAATAATAATACATGTTGGCAAGGGTGTGGGGAAAAAGGAGTTCTTCCACATTGCTGGAGGGAATGTAAACCAGTGCAACCACTGTGGAAATCAGTGTGGAGCTTCCTTTAAAAACTAAAACTGGAAATTCCATTTGATCTTGTTACTCTCTTCTAGATAGCTCTCCCAAAAAGTTAAAATTATCAAATTACAGGGATACATGCATACCTCCTTTTATAGAAGCACAATTTATAATAGTTGGATCTTGAACACAGCTTTAACAATTGAAAAATAAGGAAACTATGGTATTAATACACAATCTGTCACAAAAACAGAGGTTCCATTTGACCCAGCTATTTCCTTTCTTGGCATCTTCCTCAAAGAATTAAAAGCATCATAGTAGAGCAATATATGCACACCCATGTTTATAGTACCATAGTTCATGATAGTGAAAACTTGGAAGCAGCCCAATTGCCCATCAACTGATGAATGGATAAAGATGTGGGGTTTTAGACAATGGTATATTACTCAGTCATAAAAAGGATAAACTTGAGACACTTCTAGCTACATGAATGCACCTTGAGGCCCTCCTGGGGAGGAGGAAACAAAGAAGGTAAAAGAAAAAATGATGAGAAAGTAGGAAAAAGTGAAAACAAAGCTTTTGGAAATAACAAGAGTGAGAGGGGTTTAAGAGAGAGTAGGGAAATGGGGGGAAAATCAAATTATGTCATATACAGGTACAAATTCCCTATGATTAGTGTGATCATTACATACACTTGAATTGTACCAATAAACTTAATAAAGTACATATTTTTTTGAAAAAGAAAGATAAATTAAAATTTTCATAGGTAAGAGGATGCACCTTGAGAATATAAAGTGAAATAAGACACAGTATTACAGTTCCTCTTATATGGAAAACTCATATATATGCATAATATATATATATATATATATATATATATCACACATAGATAAATCAAAGTAGGGTGAAGTTCAAATAATTCCTCAGATCACCTATCCAGTCTTCTTTGTAAGAGTGAATCCTTTTTGCTTATTCCTTGTATTCTGAGTAACTGTTTTGAGGATAGTGATCTGTAGTATTTAATGACTGCTATTCTCTTACTATTTTGTTATGAAATTTTATTTCAAAATAAAAATGAAAATGAAACATTATTCTTATTGCATTTATTTATGTGAAAGAATTAGGAAATTTGTCATAAAAATTGAAATAAATTTATATTCAGGTAGAAGAAAAATCATATTGAAGACAAACATGGTACTAAAAGAATACATAAAAAGTAATACTAGTATAAATTCAGGTGATGAGGGTAAATCCAAATAATTTTCTTATAGAATTA
This sequence comes from Octodon degus, assembly GCF_000260255.1. Taxonomy (NCBI): domain Eukaryota; kingdom Metazoa; phylum Chordata; class Mammalia; order Rodentia; family Octodontidae; genus Octodon; species Octodon degus. The sequence continues at coordinate 4,339,699 of NW_004524746.1, read as the reverse complement.
TACTAATAATATCACAGAAACTTAAATACATTACATGTATGGAATTTAAATTTATGTCCAAAATGATTCAATACAAGTAACTGAATTCAATAAAATTTAAAAACATTTTAAATAAATTTTTTGGTAAAATGGAGAAAAATTGGAAAATTTTCAAAAGGTAGCTACAATCAATAAAAATATAAAAGAACATCTAGAACACTAAAATACAATATGTGCCATTAAAAATTCACTTAACGGGGCAGAACAAATATTTTATACTTTACTTATTATTTCATTATTTTAATACCAAAATACCAGTGTAAAAGTTATCAGCATCAGAAGCAAAAGAGTTCTTCCAGGATTTAAAACATGAAGGAATATTAGAAATCATTTTAAATTAGATGATTTCAAAAGTAAAAGCCATTGGCAAATTACTTGGAAAATACAATCTACCAAAAATAAAGCCAAATATATAAATATGTACTCCTGAGTCTATTGAAAAAGTGAATCAAGTACTTTTTTAAAAGGTAAATTATCCTCTTCCAAAGTATCAGTAATGATAATTTAGAATATCTAAAATATATTATCAATTTTTTGAAAGAAAACAAAGGAAGTATTTCTCGTATCATTTTATAACATCAAGGACTTGACAAAAAGTAAATAAATGCTTCCAGGAGTAGTGAGTAATCTGTGGGTAGTGTTGCAGACAAGAGCATGGTGGGTATGTGTTAGATGTTATTCGGCGTGAATAACCTATCTATGACATATGGCTTCACACAAAATAATGGAAAGGCTCCCAAGTAAGAAACTTGCCATACAGTGGCTGGCTTAAACCTCCTTACACTCACCAACATGTCACAGGAACAAGACATGAGCCAGAGCTACTCTGAGTCTGCGCAGAATACACTATGTTTCTTCTGAAGTATCAGTATTTGGGAAGCTTGTAAAGAGCTGCTACATGGTCATTCTTTGATAGACCATGGAGATTATCACAAGACAATTCATCATGACTTCTGGATGAGGAATAATGTTTCGAACCTGTAGTTTCTGGGTTTATCTGCTGGGTATAAAACTCCTGGGTGGTGTCTACAATGTGCTCCTTTGGAATTAGTATTCAACATCTCATATTTAAGTCATGCATTAAGAATAAATGTTTGAGGAAAAAAAATTAACAAGTTCAACAAAAAAAGTCACAGGATTTTTCAGGGAAACTACAGGCCTATTGAGAGACAACCAGGCTAAAATTCAATTTATTGCCTTATATCTATCTATCTTCTAAAGCATCATGCACTTATAGGAGGGGCTTTTGGAGGTGATTGGTTCATGCATGTGTGGTGCTGAATTAGTCTACTGATGGGTTTATAGCTGAGTGTCTCTCTGTAGGGGAAGCTTACTAGGAAGAGGTGGGTCACTATAGTATATCCATATCTATATCTATGCCTATATTTATATAGATAGATAGGCTTCCTTCTCCCTTGATGGTCTCCTCCTTCCTGCTTGCTTACCATGCCATAAAGTGTTTACTTGAAAAACACAGTCTACCAAAATTAAAACCAAAAATACAAAGAAGGGACCAGCCAAATAGCTCAGCGGATTAAAGCAACTGCAAGCAGGTGCAGGGACCAGGGGTTCAATCTCTGGGCCTGCTATGCTGGCTCTGCCCCCAGGGTGCACGGAGATGGCAATTGAGACTGGGCATGGTGGCACGTGCCTGTAATCCCAGCACTTGGGAGGCTGTAAACAGGAGAATCACTAGAAGTCTGATCTAGTAGTGAGACCCTGAACTCTCTGTAGACTCTTCCCTAAAATACTGAAAAAAAAGGAACAAAAAATAAGTACTCCTAAATCTATTGAAAAATGTAATCAATTACTTTTTACAAAAGTAAACCATCTTCTTCAAAAGCATGCCCAACCACTATTCTGCCTGAGCCTGGAGCTAGTGGACTATGTATTGAAATATCAATGAAATGTGAACTAGAGTAGACAGTTCCCTTTTAAACCGATGGTGTTAGTATTTTGTTCCCATAGAGAAAAAGTAACTATGATAACACTCTATATCCCAGTTGACTGTAAAGGCATTTCAACTTGCCCCAAATTAGAATTGGTTCATACTGTGTGGTAATCTCCCAGAAAAGTTCATGTATTTCTTTTTCCCAATACATATTTATTTTAGTAAGGATCATTGATCCTATTGGAGAGACCTGGGGAAACCATCTCAGATCTCAAATCAGATGAGGGCTAAGGCTGGGCTATGGGTGAGGCAAAGAGATGCCTACAATATGAAATTTAAGAAGGCACTTACAGTGTTTTAAATTTCCTTAAAATTTTATCTCCTGTTCTTTATTTAACTTATTCCAAACTCAACATTTTCAGGGAAAGTGATTGATATGGTTTGATCCTGCACCCAAGAAAAATTCATATGTGGAAATCCTAATTGCCAAGGTAATGGCCCAAAGAGGAAGAGTCTTTGGGAAATTATTAGTCATAAGAGTAGATCCCTTGTGAATGAGATTGGCGCCCTTATAAAAGAGGGAAATAAAAAATTAATAATTAAAAAAGGGAAATCCTCACCCCTTCCACTAAATGAGGACACAGTGAAAGTCATCATCTATGCAGCAGGAAAGGGCCCTCACCAGGTACCCTGCTGGCTTCTTAATCTTGAACCTTCCAACCTCCAGGGCAGCAAGATACAAACTTCTGTTGATTACAAACCATATAACTGATGGTGCTTTGACATCGCAGACTGGATGGACTAAAACAATGCTTCTTTTACTTGGTGGCTCAGGTTAGGTCACTTTTGCTAGATTTAGAGTGTTACTTTTGTTGTTTTGTAAAGAAAATAATATCTTAAGGACCTTCCCATCTGATTCATTCTTCAATACCTCATTACCAATAACTCAATGTGTCAGGTAATTCTAATTACTTTCATAATTTTGTCTTCAATTAGAAAAATGTCAAGTCTTGTTCACATACAGTTCAATAACTTTCATATGAGAGATTCTGAGGCTATCACTTCAAATTATAACCTTTCGTATCATTTTGTGTCTTTAGTTTTTCTGCTACCCAGAAAATTTTCTTGGGTGTGTGTTCAAACCATATCAATCACTGTCCCTTAAATTCTTCTCAGTTAAATGAGAAGACATCCTGATAGAACAATTACAGAAATTACCTGATTTTCTGATTTGTTTGTTACATTTGTAACTTCCTTGTTGCACTTCATTTTTCCCCTTTCTCCCTCATTGTTAGAAGCAGGCTTGCCTTCTCCCCAACTTGTAATGACAGATCTTTGCAGACTTTTGCCATGCCTTCCCTTCAGTGGGCACTCTTTCTACTGACCATGACTTATAGAATGAGTAACTTTCACCAGTGAAGGTTATGATCTGATAGTGTTATCTCCCAGTTACTGGACCTCATTATTTTAAAATGTAGCCAAGTAAGACAAACATTCTCGATTTCACTTCCTTGAGGACTAACTTCCTGGAATTACTCCTGTTACAAGTAACAATATCAGTTCTAGGATTTGGTTAAAGAAGCAAATCTACTCTAATGAGTTTAAGTGAAAAAAGGGTTTAGCAAAGGATATCAGTACTATATAGACTCTCTGGAAATTCCAAAAGTTGCAATGATGGAAAAAAATAACGTTACCATCCTGTGGGTGGCTCTAGACTCCCTCTATACGGAGCTCAGGAAGAGGTGCTGGAGCAGCCACCAATCCCACCCTGTAAGCAGCTGCGTGGTTTCCCTATACAGAGCCACTTCCTAACATTGTTCACATGTCTAATTACAGAATCCAGTCAGGATTAAAACTTTTCATAACAGCAAGATGATGAGTCTTGTATCTTCTAGTTCAGGGAAACAAACACAACTGCTACTAGATAAAACTATCAAAAACAGGGAGAGAAGTATAAGAAATTGGGACATTGTAACTGATGAGCATCCAGGACAGTTTCAGGAACAAGTGATGACAAAAACAGCATACACCAATATTGTGCACTTTTGCTAATTTCCAAAAGGTACTTCTTGAGTCTTAACTGACCTTGGAAGGCTAGGGCCAAATTGTTGGCTTTCCTTGCGGCCCTCCTTTTTCTCTAATTTTGGTCTGCAAACTTAGGTTGTTAACCCTCCAGAAGAAAAACTTATTGTTATTACTATACAACCTAGGCTGTTAAGCTTAACCTGACTATCTGTCTGAATATCAAACATCTTAGGCATAATATGGAACAGGTATTTTTCATCAAGTAATGATCTGTTGAACTTTAAGTCCTTACAGAATATGATGAAAAACACATTTAAAAATTAGAATATATTTTTAAAATAGACATAAAGAATTATATACTTCTTATGTTTACACATAAGTCCAGAAATCTAACCATACAAAACCCTGAAGCAGGACAGGCCCACAACATTCCTGTTCCTGTCTCCTGCCTTCATTCACCAACCCGTTCTTTTTGAACAATCATCTACCCGAGAGACAGTATGGCAGCAACTGGCATGTCATGACAAGCAGCCAGTATTCGGAAGACCAGAATGACAGGCACTCCAAGCATGAAACTACTATTACAAATTGCCATCTTCAGTGCAGTTGCTTAGTCACAGGTGTCAGTATATATAGTTAGTCAGGGTGAGAATCTTTCCAATTAACTGCTAGATTCAAAAATCTTCAGGAGATTCTCAGGATCATTGCCTTGCCCATCTTCTACATATAACTGTATGGCTTGTCACTGTCATGTTTCCTAGCTCTTCTCCTTTCCCTTTCTTAATTAGTCCTCAAGTTCTTGCTTTCCTTTACTTGTATTATACCTTTCTATTTGTATTTCTTCTTTTGAGTTCTTATACCAGGGAAACTATATGATATTTACACGTGTGTCTGCTTTACTTCACTTATGAGTATATCTTCAAGTGGCATCCATTTCAATATAAAGGCTTTGAGTTTATCATTCTTTATAGCTGAGTAATACTACATTGTATAAAAATACCACATCTTTTTCATCTATTCCTCAGGTAATGAGCATCTTGGTTGTTTCCAAGATTTGACTGTCACAAATTGTGCTGCTGGGCTGGAGAGATGGCTCAGTGGTCTAAAGCACCTACTTGGAACAAGCTTGGCAAAACACAGGGACGGCAGTTCGATCCCCCAGCACCACATGCCAGCCAGCCCTGCTCCCAGGTGGGTTGAGCTGGCCACACACACACACACACGCACACACACAATAAATAAATGTTTTTTTTTAAAAAAAAAAAAACAAATTGTGCTGCTATAAACATAGGCACACATATAACCCTATGATATGGTGTTTTCAGAGTCTCTGGGAAAATTCCCAGTAGAAGAATAGCTGGTTTAAATGGGATTTCCAGTCCAAATTTTCTAAGGAGTCTTCACACTGATTTCCATAATGGTCGCACCAGTCTATACTCCCACCAGCAGTGGAGAAGGGTTCCTTTTTCCCCACAGCCTCTCCACTTGTTGTTGGGTGATTTCTTTATGTTAGTCATTCTTTCTGGGGTGAGATGATATCTCAATGTTATTTTAATTTGCATTTCATTGATGGCTAGTGATGTGGAGCATTTTTTCATATATTTATTTGCTTCTCTAATTTCATCCTCTGAGAAATGTGTGTTCATCTCAGGTGCCCATATCTGGACTGGGTCTTTACATTTTGGGGTACTTCCATTTTTTAGAAATGTATTTTGTCTATTGCTGCAACTCTAGTGGTGCTGTGAGAGGGGTCAATGGAAAAACAAGAAAAAACAAGACACAGAAAAGGAAAGCTGGGGCTGGGTGGGACCTGCGCTCTCTGACAGAGAGGCAGCAACAGCCCAGCATGTTCTGCATCTTTGTTCATACACAGCAGAAAGGAGAAGCACACGAAGGAGTCAGAAGTGCAAACTCTCAGTGTTTTGCTGAGGACACTAAAAGCAAAACATTCCCAGAGCTATCTATGTTGTAGTTAACAGAGAGGAGCACACTGGCTGGACACCTGCTGGGCTGGCCTTGCTCTGGTCCCACCAGCTTGTGAGCATGGCTCACCTCTGGTACTCCCTGTAGGCAGGGCTGGCCTGGCTGCAGCCTTTAGAGTGGCTGATCTCCAGCTCAGCCACTCCCCACAGTCTGTCTGTCTATAGGTATATTTTATGTTCTTAGTCAAAGCAGGAAATACATTCCCTTTCCTCTCCATCAGAACTCTAACAATAGTATCTAACCCATAATATGTTCTCAAGATTATGCTGGTAGAAAGAATAATTGGGTAGCTGTGTCAAATTCATTACAACTATTCTAGAACACAGGGATAATGTTTTCCTTATAATTATGTTATTCTCTGTACCTCCAGTTACTCTATTACTGTCCTCTATATTTTCTATAAAACTGATCAAAATTTTACTTATAGGGCTGGAGAGATAGTTCAGTAGTCTAAGCATCTGCCTGGCAAGCGCAAGGACCCAGGTTTCACCCCTGGTACTGCATGCCACACTGGCGCTGGAACCTTTTGTGGGCATTTCCAGCAACTGAAATCAGGCATGGTGGTACATACCTGTAATTCTAGCACTGGGGAGGCTGAGACAGGAAGATCACTTATGATTCCAATCTGTGTAGTGAGACCCTCTATCAACAACAACAAAAATAAATAAAATTTTTCTTACAATAATGAATCAGTAGAGAGAATCTATGTAATTAATAATAGAAAACTATCTCACTATTTTTATCTGATTAAATATGATTGAGTATTTTCTAATTATAAAAACTCTCATGGTAGGTATTTTCTTTTTAACAATAGATGTTAATACTACCTTCTTTTAAGAGTCAAATTCCAATTTTTTTTTTGATAATATGCCTACCAACACCAGATATGATACCGATGCTGCCCATCTTGGCTAAATGGTAAGCATATGAACATACAGGATGTTCCAAGCATGTGATTTGAAAGATAAAATCCTGATGTGGGAATTTATTGCACCTTGTATTCTTTTCACTCAACTCATGAAGCAGGACAGTCTCAATTTCTTAAAATTGTTCTTTAGATCTTACAATTTATGCTTCACTATTTACCTAAATCCTTTTTGTTTGGGATGACTAGAACCAGTTTCTGCTACTTGCAAACAGAAGCCTTAAGTGATACAATTGGACTTTAGAGCAACAGTTACTGACCTAGAAAAAAAGATTTATAACAATTATTCAGTGAGAAAACTGGCTTGGAAACCATGTGAAATGTTCAACACAAATTATTGCAATAATATTTTCCTGTAAATGTATATATAAAAACAACTGTTTAGGGCAACAGTGCTGTTTATTTTTATTCTCTTTGCTTATTCTTATTCTTCAAATATATTGCAATGTCCGTTTATCTCTTTGTCAATAAGAAACAAATGTGTTTTACAAGTGAAAACTTTCAATCAGAACTTCATTTTAAATTTCAATGACCTAGGGCTGGCAAGCTAGCTCAGCAGACTAAGCACCTACATAGGGAAGACTAGGGTTCGATCCCTGGAACCCCATGCTGCACAGGCCCTGCCCCTGGGCACACTGAGCCAGCCACTGAGAACAGCAATGGTGGCATGTGCCTGTAATACCAGAACCGGCGATCCTGTAATCTGAGCGCTGGGCAGTCTGAAAAGGAGGATCACTACGAGTCTGAGCTGCATAGTGAGAACCTGTACCACATCCACACACACAAAAAGCTGCAATTTCAATTACTTAATTCAAAAACTACTGAAGAACGATCAATAAATTGAAACACTAAGGGAAAAGAACAAGGTTGAGTTTGCTTTATCCATTTTATGCCTGGATCTTCAACATGGAAAGCAAATTGACTACAGCAAGCTTGATGTTTCTGACCCAGCCAGGGATGAGACAAGAAGAGATGACCAGACTTTTGAAAGATTTAACTCACTCCTGTGTTTGATCCCACCTGAGCACATAGGCGTACTCCTCAGAGCAGCCTGCTGAATCCTATTTCTTCAATTCTCCCCCACTCTTTTCCTATTAAGGGTCCTTTTACTTCCAAATCTTGATTAAACCCAACCAAATCTCCTTAAACAGAAAACAAAAAGTGGGGACTTATAAATTCCAGGAATGGGAAAGTCCCAGGATAGTGGTAGTTTCATTTAATTAATATCATCTCCCTATATAAGTTCTATTTTCCTCTCTATTGGCTTTATTCCCAAAAAGATCTTTTCATAATTCTCTGGAAACTCTAAATTGACCTTTTCTGATGAAGTAAAATACAAAGAATATTTTTGTTTCTAGCCATTCAAACAAATCCTCAAGTGGAATCTTTTTGGACTTTAGGTCCATTCCAGTCAGTGTTGGTCAAGATACTTGGGTTGGCCAGCCTAGACTCATACTCCCATGCGACCAGAAAGGAATCTGCCCATCCCAACATGTCATGCCTCTGAACATCAGTGTTCTAATTTAAAATATGTGGGAAGAAGAGGTGTGAGAGAAAAATTAAGATGAGTTCTACAAGTCCTTATCAGTACTGAAATACTATGCTTCCTGGTCTTTTAAGATTCTTGAGCAGACAAAACCTCCTTTTCCTTTTTCCTTTAGTGATATATTTTGACTGTATTGTGCTTCCTGTATTGTGATTCAGATATTTGGCATGAGAATAATCTTACAGTTAGGTTTTTTGTGTAAAGGCAGTTGCGCTTTCTGTACACTAATATATAAGGGACATTTCAGAAAGTGTGGGCACGTATTTTAAAGGAATTCTTTTCCAGATCTAACTGACAAACATGATGTGAATGTTTTTGCAGCAAAAAGATAATGTGTTAGGAAGAAATTATAGCTCATTATGAAAACATTTCGCACTATTATCAGGTACAGACATTATGCCATCAGAATGCAGGAGAACAGTGCCAAGCAGATTATAGCTGGCACTTTTCAGGGCTCTCTGAACAGAGTGCTATGGAATTTTTGATAAAATAATAGTAGCTGCTCTTTATTGAAGGTCTTCTGTGTGTCAGTTGTTCTGGGTGTTTCCATTCACTGTATTATAAACCACATAATAGTATTATATGTAGGGATTCTAAAGTAAAATACACACATGAGAAAATTAGGGTCAATTTTCTTGCTATACCAAGCTTGCAGATGTGGTATAACTATCAGAAAAAAAAAAAAAAAAAAAGATTTGTTCTCAGGTCTCTTGTACCTTGTTAGTCCATTGTCTTTGAAATGTTAAAAGCACGCTTTATTGTGGGCTCTGAAGAGGGAGAGAGTATCTTGTACTCTTACCTTGTGTCTGAAACATTGTTCCCTATGAGGTACATTGCCACCTTTGGCTCCCCGGCAAATTCATACCAAATGAGAGAAAGTCCACAGTAAGGTAGGAATAGCACTGAGGAGTTGTGACATTTTATAACTTGTTATTTGTTATCTGGTGAAGAGTACAAGATCGTGACATAAAAAAGAATGAATTGGGTCTTCTTCCTAAACCCATAAATACCGTTGGTTGAGGTCTTGTAGAAACTGTCTTGATATTTGGTTACTAATTTAAGATTTGTTTTAAGTGGCAGTATTAATTTATTTTTGCTTTTCATGTTGTTCACAACAAAAGGTCTTCATTGAAGGCAGAGGCTCCAGATGGGAAAGCAACCAATTTAGCAGCTGAAAGCGTCTTACTTTTATGAAAGGTGATTGTTGATTGTTCCTTATTTAAATCAGTGGATGCAGATCAGCAGAGCTGCCTCCAAAGGTACCATTGGATGAAACAAGCCCTAAGGGAATTAAGGCAAAGGTTTCCTATGTGCATGTTAATTTGAGAGTGCCTCAGGATGCCTAAGGCAGTTGCAGAACCCACAGCAATGAGCATGCTAACAAAGTAATTGGAGGTACACAAGAAGCTAAATAGGTCCCTAGCCCTAGTTCCTCCACAAGATTTCTTCCTAGTCTAAATTTTCACAACAAAATCATTATACGAGCTCAGGTAAATCTCAAGAGGATAAATAATGATCCACAAGCCAATTGGAATGTTTCCAATTTAGATGTAGTCATTATTTTGGTAATGTCATTGATTGCTTAAACCTGACAATTTCCTTAACGGCAAAGGGAAATGGCAACCGTTTCTGTAATTGCTGGTAGGCAGCTGCACACAGAAACCAGCTGAACAGGAATGAAGGCTGTGCCCAGCTTTCAGCTAATGAGGTTTCTCAATCAATCAACAATTGTTGGAGCTCCTGCTTTAGGGGCGTGATACTCCAGGTAAATTCTGCTGTTAGACATTTTTTTTTTTTTAATGTAGAATACACGGAGTACCTCTTAAGAATTTAGAAAAAGGGGAATTGACTTTGCCTTAAGAAAAAAGCTTTAAAATCAGTGCCTAAAGCAGCAGTAGGTAAATTTTGCCTCCAAGAGATTGAATGACTCCCCTAGCTAATTGTAACCTGATTGAATGAAATAGCAATTTATTTAAAAGAAGAACATGGTAATGAATGGAGAAGCTAGTCTGCTTGGGACGTAGAGGGGAGACTGTACTGCACAGGCAGGGCATGAAAATGCAAGCATCCAGAAAGAAATACAGCCAAAGCCACTCAGGTGTAGCTGAAGCACTAGTGTGTGTCCACTCTAGGACAAGTACAATTTTAAACTCAGTTCTGTCAACTAAAACTAAGAAAAGAGACCTTTCCTTTTCTTTTCCTTTAAGAAAGCTTATAAATTCTTATACCTCTTTTTGAACTGTAGGTGAATCTTTTCAAAAGTTAAAGAAGCTTCGTGCCAGCTTAATGACCCAGGCATGACTTTGTCAAGAACTTGGATTTGTGATTCAGCACCGGGGGAACAGCACGCTCACCTTCCAGCTTCCGGGAGACAGTGGCCCACCTTCAGTGGCAGCTTCATTTCGAGTTCCAGAACTGCCTGAAGTCACAAATTGTGCTTATTTCTCTTCTGGGTAAAGCTAACTAGCTAACACATGTAGCCACCCCAACTGCGAGTGACACGAGGATAAACTAGGTGCAACAAGTATAGTAAGTCCTCTTACTTGACAGCTAGTTATTCTTCATTTTGAGGAAAAGTACTAAGTAGATTGCACTTACTTAGTGGTAAAGAAGGGAGACATCTCTTTTTGTCTTTGTAACCCTCTTACTGGCTTTTCTTTGAATTACATTTTATTGCTGTTAAACAGTTATTCAGTAGTCAAATTGCTTTCTTCCTCTGCTTGTTTTGGTGAGATATTCTGGGTTAAGGGGAAGTTTTGTTTCTAATTATGTTTTTCCAACACAATTCTCTTTATTCTGACCCCATGTTCTTTCCAAACTCTCAATTATAAATGATTTTCTCCAAAAAGGCTGTGTGTCCAATGTATTAAACAGATAAAAATAATATTGACTTACATGATTATCCTCATGTAAAATAATCAGCATTTGATTATATGTATCATTCTTTGTAATTTTGATTATGGTTAGTACTTTTTTTTTTTTTTTTAGTGGAACCAGGGATTGAACTCAGGCCCTTGCACTTACCAGGCAAGTGCTTATTCTACTGAGCCATCTCCCTGGCCCCTATTGTTAGTACTTTCTTAAAGAAGATCTAGTTCTTAATATGCTATCAAATTTCTATGTTTGTAAGTCTGAGAACCAAACCTCAGTCTCTAATGAATTTTCAAGATAAATTTGTTCTATGACGAGTTTTGATAAATAGTTAATAAATCTTCCCTAGTGGATTCCTGCAGATTAACACAGTCTCACACAAAATTCTTCACAAAAAAAGAAAATATTACAAGATGGTTAGGATAGATATATAGCTACATTCTCTTAATTCAAGGAATAGAGGGATTTATTGCAATAGTGTTTGTAAATAGGATATCATGTCTGCATCTTGTACAACAAATAACCACTAGGAAGGCAGTATACAATGTGTTAATTATTGGAACTGACCTACCAATTTGATTTGAAACTGTCTTATTGCTATTTATTTCTCAATAAAATTATGGAAAAAACGAAGATATTAGACTGAAAAAAATAAATTGGCTCACCTCAAGAGTTGCTAAATGTTGAAATAAATATCCGCTTAGGTGTTGCTCTTAACTTTGAACTGGAAAGAGATAGGGACCTTTTAAATTTTATCCTAGGGTATTCTTCTGAAGGTATAAAGAAACAATATTCTACTAAGAAATAAAGAATTAAAAAAATTTTTGTTACAGTTTCTACTGCTTAACATCTTTCAGACAGTGGCTAGATAAAAGACAGCACTTTATTTTAACCTTAGCATTAGTATTCACTGTTCCCTGTGTGCAAAATTGTAGGGTTTTGTGGCTATGGTTTGGTTGTGGTTGTGATTGTTGTTGCTACTACTGCTGTCCTTACAACAACAACCTTATTATTGGTATAACACAGTACTCTAACACTTATGATATTTATATTATATATAATTCTGAAAATTTTACTGCCTGAAAATTATTGTTGGATATCCAGTTTCTTAGATAAACTTTAAAGAGAAAGAAAAATCAATTTTCTGAAAAGTTTCAAAATACTATTGATATCCTATAACTGATTTTTTAATCCAATAAAATAGTTGGGTTCCTTCTAATAAAGTCTAATGAAAAAAGTTCTCATTTCTACTTAATCTGTGTGTTCATCTTGCTCCTTAATGTGCAACTTATCGTTTTTCAAAGGATGTTATACTTATGTTTAACTTAAACCTATTTGTTTTTTATGTATTTAGGACAGAGTCTATGGGGTCTGCAAGATCTCATTGTACAGATCAGACTCACAGCGATTCTCCTGTTTTCAGCCTCCCAAGCACTGAGATCACAGGCGCGCACCGTCATGCCCAGTCTCAGTAGCTGTCTCAGGGTTCCCCCGGGGGCGGGGCCGGCTCAGCAGCCCCAGGGATCCAACCCCAGCTGCTGTGCTCTGCCTAAACCTATTGATATAACCTCACTTAGCTACATTCAGGCCACTAACATACTTGGGTTAACCTTTGAAGTCACTGAGACTTATGTTCATTTGAGGTGTGGAGTATTTAATTTAGATTCTCAAGTATCCCCCTCTTGCTTTTCAATTATTGTTAGCTTATTAAGAAATCTTTTGTTACCAGATATAAACCTGCAAAATCAGTTTTACAAAAGTTATAAGAAATTAAAAAGAAAAAAATTAAGAAATAAAAAAAAATTTAGGCATTAACTGTTCCTTTCAACAGACCAGAGACTGCTTAGACAAACGCAGGAGCTGGGGTTGGATTTCTGGCACCACATGTCATTCTGGCCATGACCCCGGTGTGCTGAGCTGGCCACCGAGGACAGGTGTGGACAGCGCTGGGGAGCCTCAGGAGGACCAGAGTCTGAGCTGCGCAGTGAGACTCTGCACCAGACACATACATACATACATATGAAATAGACCAAAGAAATCAGCAGTACAATTATCCATACTATCCTGCGCATATACGTAAATATATCTTTTTCTTTTCTTTATTTTTTTGTCTTTTTCTGGTAACTTAAACAACTAATTTGATGATAACATTATATAGTATAACAAGCATTGTCATATTCCTGCTACTTTAATGAAATTTGGTATTGTTTCTGTTTCTCTTTCTTTTATTTACCACTTGAAACTCTTTCTAAAATAAAAAAAAAAATTAAAAATTTTAAAAGTATTTTGGCCAGGGATATAGCTCAGTGGCATAAATGTCTTCCTGGCAAGCACAAGGTTCTGAGCTCAATCCCCAGGTTAAAAAAAAAGTATTTAGAAAGAAATATTTTGCGAATTCTTAGCTTTTACATTAGGTTAATTTTTTTTTTTTTTTAAAGAACTGGGCATTGAACCCAGACCCTTGCACTTGCCAGGGAAGTGCTCATTCTACTGAGCCATCTCCCTGGCCCTTAGGTTAAATTTTTGTTATGAAAGAATTCAGTAATGCATCCTGGACAAAATTTTATTTTTCAAAATTACCATTGAATTGAATTGAATATAAACCCAAAACAGAAAATATTTATAAATACATGGCATTTCATTTGTCTCACCCTTAGTTGCCATGCTTTACAAGACAAAGGATAACAGCTGAGTAGCCTACTAATTCTGAAAGCTTACCTCAAGTAAAGCTTACCTTCAGTCCCTGTGTACACAAAATATATAATCACTGTCCATTGTAGTCATCATAAGGAAAAATATACAAAAATTGAGAAGTTAACAGTATGAATAATAATTCATCTGTCGAATTTCTTCAAAGGTTTTACATATTTTTAAAAAGGAAATTAGGCAAGTAGAGAAAAAATGGAAGAGAATTAAAATTTTTAAAAGATCAATTTATATTTTATGGCCCAATTTAAAAAATATTTCTGAACTTCACAGTGCCTGTGTATTTTCTTATGTATAAATGTGTTTTTGTATATGCCTGTGCATGAATACATCCGTAATTCTGAATTGCCCTTGGCATTTTCCACATCTCTTACAGCTGAGAAGCATATTGGGCAGAGGTCTTCCTACAAATTATTTTCTAAATTTTTACTAATAATTTTTACTTGCTCAAAATAATCTATTTCATCATGTTACATAGAGTTGGTTACTAACTTGACTTTTTGCTTCACCATAAAAGATCACAAATATCATTGAAAAGTATATATATATATATATATATCCCTGTCTGTACCTCCAAGTAAACCCACCTAATTTTTTTTAACTCTTTAATTGCAGTACCTTTTAATACTAGCCTCAGTCATTTTTGCCTTACACTTTTCAGTGAAAATCAAGAAAATTGCATATGGAGAATATGGCTATTACAGTTAAAACATGAGCTTCACGCTATCACATCATCAAATTTCATTTGTTTTAAAGAGTTCATTAAAATTTTGTGATTTGAATGACTACATTATATCTGGCATTTGATGTGTCATTTCATCCCATATTGTTCTAGAGTGCAGGGCAAGGAAAGGTGAGATTGAGTTGAACTTGGTTAAATATTAAGAATCAGTAGTACTCCGGAACATCTCCGGTGTCACAACACTGAAAGACCAGAGTTTTGTTTTATTGTGTGACTGGAGCTCAGTTGCAAAGCATTCAAATAATCATGTCTGATTACCTCAGTACTAACTACATAATGCAGAAACAGTTCCCTGAAGCAAAGTGAATTAATGTGTTGTCCTTCAGAGCCGGGACACAGATTTGGTGGTGCACCGCTGCAGGCGATGTCATTCATTCACAAGTGAACGTGCCCTGGATTTCTGCGTGCTTCACCACCATCGTCTTTCAAATGGCTGTACGTATCTTGAGGTAAAGGAGGGTTCCTTCTAACACAGACACAAATCACATCAACACTACAGCAGGGCTGGACTCTGATGCTGCATATACACAAAAGGTAGTGATACAACAAGCTGGAATTGCTAGCTAATTAGAATACTGCTCCAAATAAACTTGTATCCTTTGCCAAAATATGTGAAATTCAAGTGTGATATTTCTTCAAGAAAATTAGCAACATCAATGAGGATACAGTATTCGGAAAGAAAATAATTGAAAATGCAGAGCTTTTGGAATAAAAACATGGATGTAAACCAAATGGATTTATTATTGGTTTTTCAATCTGTAATTGCAGTTTCTTTCAATCAAAGTATAGCCAGCTACTTTGAATATGATGACATTAAAAGGAATACAGTTAGACAAAATACAAAAAAATGAAAACAAAAGTACAACGAAAATAATAAAGGTATATTAGATATAATAATTAGAGTGAGTGTCAACTTGACTGGGAATCTCCCCAAGGAATTGGAAGAGCCCACTTTTGGGTGTGTCTAGGTGGGTCACAGAGGTCAGAGCATGGGTCTAGATCAGGTCCCTTGCCCTTTCCTCCCAGATACAGTTTCCTTGCTCTACTTTCCTGTCAATAAACAAATAAATAATCAATCAATCAACATCTTTCCTCCACCACATGATTCCTATATGATGCTTTTGCATTGGAGCCAGGCATGAGACATATTAAGCCCCTCTTCCTTTAAGTTGTTGTGTCAGGAGTAAACCACCTGAAGCCATGAGCCAGATTAAGCCCTTTCTCATATAAGTTGTAGATGCCAAGGATTGTCCCTAAGTACTGAGAAACCTCACTGGTACAATTAACCTTATTACAGAGAAAGAAATCATTGCTATTAAAGGCTGTCAAAATTCCTGTGAAATAAATACCATTAATTCAACAGCAACATGTTAATATAGAGCTATGAGAAAAGGTTAATTGCATGCTTTAACACTTATTTCCTGGCTTAGAAATATAGGAAAGATGCAGTTTATATGATATAAATTACTCCAAACAGAACAGCTATAGATAGGAGAATAGTTATCAATGCTTATAATATACGGAATTGTGTAAGCATAGAAGAGACATTGGATAATAGAGAACCAGTAGAAAACTGTATTATGTTCAAAACCATTGGGAAGCTCAGTACAAAAGATGAGAAAAATGAAGATATCCAGGAGTAAGAGAAAACAGAAGAGTTCGCCAAAAAAGAGAAGAGTGCTTCCTAAGGCAAGGAAGAAGTATTGCATGAGCACGGCATAGTTAGGCATAAGAGCACAACCGCCAAAGCCTCACAGCTTGCGTTTCAATCATGGATCTCTCATTCAGTTGGTTGTTTGACCTTTGGCAAGACACTAGGCTTTCTAACAAATGAAAGCGAGAGTGTATAACTTTAATGTATATAAAGTTAAATGTATAAGATCTCTCACACATATATAATCGATAATGTGGAGACAGAATAATGACCTTCCCAAAATATCTACACCCTAACTCTTGGAATATATGTACATGATCCGTTATGCAAAGACTCATTAAGTTAAGGTAGACAAGGGAAAAGGTTGCTAACCAGATGACACTAAAATATGGAGATTTCTCCCTGGGTTATTGCAAGGTAAACTCAATATAATAACAAAAATCCTGAAATGTGGAAGACAGCAGAAGATTAGTGAGTCAAAGGGATGTGATGTGAGAAAGATCCAGCAACATACTTCTGGCTTTTAAGAAGAAAGATGGAGGACGCAAAGCATGCAACGCTTGGAGCCTCCACAGAAGGAAAGCAGCCCCATTAACAGCTCGGTGCCAGCTCACTGAGACACAGGTAGGACTTCTGACCCTCGATCACAGAATGTCATAAGTTTGTGTTGCTTCAACGCACTAATCTGTGATTTTTTTTTTTTTAGTTTGTGACCATTTATTACAGCAGCAATAGGAAACTAATATAGCCAGCTTGCAGTCAGTATGGGTGGTAAATGGAAATTCTGAAAGTGAGGAGTACAAAAATTATATACACTAATGTTTTTTTATTACAAAGAGGGGGGTATTGGTTGACCAGAATATACTATTTACTTACTACAAAGAACATCTGCAGGGAAAAAATTGTATCTCTTAAATATAGCTAGAAGAAAATATCATTTTAGGGCCAGCCAGATAGCTCAACCGACTAAATCACCTGTGTAGCAGATGCAGTGCCTGGGGTTCCATCCCTGACATGCCCTGCTAGCCCCGTCCCAGAGCACGCTGAGATGGTGACTGAGCCTGGGCGTGGGGGTGCGCACCTGTAATCCCAGCGCTTGGGAGGCTGAAAACAGGAGGATCATTAGGAGTCTGATCTGTGCAGTGAGACCATGTAGACCCTGTAGACCCAAACCTAAATACATTTAAAAAAGAAAATATCACTTAACAGCCAAATTTTGCTTGATATTAATATATATCAGGAAAATTTCTATTTCTTTTTTTAAATTTTATTTTATTTTATTTTTGAAAATTTCTATTTCTAATGTTTTCAGCAGTAAGAAAGCACTAAGAGACCATTGTACAGTTAATTTCTCCAGCTCTGTGGCTCATCCATCAGTCTATCTGGAGTGCTTATTTGATATGCATTTGTCCTTTGATAATTTCTGTCTTGCCTGAACAAAATATTTCCTGAGCCTATGAAAACAGTTCAAGAAAGCACTATCTAATATTCTGAGGGTCACCCCTTCATTCATGATTAGATGGATGAACAAAGTGCACCTCATTACTGAAAACTCCAGTGGGAGAGAGAATGAATGTGAAAACCACAAATAGTCTTCCGGAGGGTTTGACTCTGTGATTGCAACTTCTGAGATGCAGAGGAAACAGAAAGGGCACTAGATGCGTCCTTTCATATAATTAACAATATAATTATGACTCTCTTGTTCCTATACGGTTTAGACAGGAAGCCATTCAGAATTTTCTGTTGACTAACCTAATATCTAGCCTCCTTGGGAATTTCTTTTTCCCCACCAATTTCCTCAACATGCTACTGAATATTTAGCACACTGTTTGTTTGTTCAGTGTTTGTTTGCCTTTACCATGGAAGCAGCCTAGAGAAGAATGCAATGCTCAGAAGAAGGCCTAAGACAGGAAACTGGGAAGAAACAGAACCCAAATTACTGAACTCCATGGATTCCCTGGCCTCTGGACTTCAGCCACATAAGTCAGTAAATGTTTTACTGTGTTAGCCATTTTGAATTGTATTTTGAGGTATATGTATGTTCCTTGGACTTGCATATCCAATAGCTCTCCTTCAATCCTTGATGAGGATGGTGATCTAGGGTGGTTATCTTCATAAAACAGGGTTTTGTAGCCAGAGGGGTTATTAGTCCTAACATCTCGAGGACTACAGTTCAATCACAGCCTGAGACTGTGGTTCACAGATCAAAGAATTCAAAAACATGACAGGAGTTGTTCTTTGAAAAAATCTTCCACTTGTAGGCACTAATTTTCCTTTCATTCTAAATTAATAAATGAAACTCTGAATTATTCCTTATTCTTTCTTTTTTATGTTTTTGGTATGTGGTTTCACTACACAGTGAGTGATCTTTTAGTGATCTTGCTGTTTTCAGCCTCCCCAGTTCTGGGATTACAAGCATGCACCACCACACCTGGACTCAGAGGTCAGCTCAGCATGCCCTGGGGCAGGGCTGGCGAAGCATATGGTGCCAGGAATCGAACCCCTATCCCTGATGTTGCCCAAGCAGGTGCTTAGTCTGCTGAGCTATCTCACAGGCCTTTTTTCCCCCCGCTTATGCTTTCTTTTGCTAATTTAAGTAGAGGATGAATGTGGCCAAGAAAGGTGGCCCCTGACTTCAATATGAGCAAGAGATATGATCACTGATCCTTAAAGTCATCTTGTAGGTCAGTGTATGGATAATGTGGTGCTCCTAGATTCAGAACTTGCCTTTTTAATAATCAAGCTGATAGGAGAGAAAAAACAAATGATTCACACTTAAGAACCTTTGATTAAATTGAAAAGAAAAATTAAATTAAAATAGATTATAATTATTTGAAATTATACTTGAAAATATTCAATTTATTTGAATTATACTTGAAATTTATATTTAAAAGTAGACGCATACTTTATGTCATATTAAATATTCTACAACCATTGCCACATTAATAATACAGAATATTTCAAGTTAATAAAATTATACTAGCAGGAAAGTAAATCTTTTCAAGAGACAAACACAAATGGTTTTACTTTGATTTTAGATCATTAATATTTCAAAATACATTTGATTTACAATACATAAAAATGATACTCTTTATTTTAAGGGTTTTTTGGTCCATTGGCTTCAGTGTTTTATTTGTTTATTTATCTTACTACTAGTTAAATTTCTCTTCAGAAATAAGCTTTACGGGGAAATAGTAACAAATTTTAGGCTGCTAAAAATATACTCAGTTAAGTCAAAATATAAGAAATAAAGCCATGCTGTTAAGTTGAGCTGTGGGGGACTCAGGTCAATAACTTCTGACATTGCCAGTTAAACAGAAGACCCAATGCTATTATGGGCCACTGGACTCTTTTAGAATATTTTGCTGAGTTTACACACCTATAATATTCAATAACGGAACTTAGAAAAAATGGGGTATACCTATGAATGTCCATTTTGTATCTGTGTATTCAAAGAGGTTGGGATAGATGTATAGTTGCATTCTCTTAATGAATAGAATGATTTGTTCTAATGGTGTTTGTAAATAGGATCACAAGTCCGCATCTTGTACAGCAATTAACCACTAAGAAGAATATATGCAGTGTATTATTTGTTGAAACTGTACTTCCGATTGGATTTGAAACTGTCTCATTGCTATCTGTTTATCAATAAAACTTTGAAAAAAAATATATATACTCAGTTGCTGAGCCACTGGACCACAGACTTGTTGTTAGTACCAAAGGTTTTTCTTCTGGCAATCTTCTACATCTTTTCTTATTTCAAAGTACCTGGTGCTATTCTAAAAATGATTTTCCAAGAAAATAATTCACAGATGATTTCAGATAGTACCTTCTGTGAGAAGGGTGTCTAAACTATGTAAAGCCACTCGGTTCTCACCTCCTCCGCGCTTCGCTAGTACTCTCCATACCTCCACTGTCTAGGGCTCATGGCATTTCTTTAACTTTTGGTCTAACTGTCTCCTTGAGCCTGTGATATCCACAACAGTAGACCCCTATTCTTACAGAGTGGGGACTTCAAGGTGTAGCACCAACTTGATGCCTGTCTCAATACTGCAAGCTTCTTGTAACCCTGGTTAAATGAAAGTCTTCTAAGATGTTCACCTACTTACTCCCACTCTTTAGCTGAAAATTAGAGACAGCTATGTATGACATAGTTTTATAATGGTTAAGAGACTACATTCTAAAAATGAGGCTGTCTGCATTTAAATTCTAACCCTTTTGCTTATTGGGTGAGCACATTTGAAGAAGTTACTATCATTCTACACCTCAATTTCCTAAGCTTTACAATTGATCTATTAATAGGTCCTCTTTTATGACTGTTTTATAAGGCTTAAGTGAAAAACTATATAAATCTCTTAGAATGTTGCTGGCACATAGTAGGTATTTTCACCTTTATGTAAATGGCGTGTTTCCAAGTTTAACTGTAGCTGTTATAACCACTATTGCTCCTATTAGCTACTGAACTACTTCACTTTCAATGTGATTGGATATTAAATTCTTAGTAATAAAGGAAATTATATTATGGAAAGGGAGACGTGAACTTAGAGCAACCTTGGAAAAATTCCAGATAAGTTTATTGTGGATGATTAACAGTATCAACAAGAGGCAATCATGCCGAGATTGTATTTTTATACAATCTGGCTGCAAAGTTTTAAAATTTCCAATCAGCTTTTACTTGAATTACTTTGAATTCAAATTTATTTGAATTTATTGGGGTCTATCTTCAAGATGTTAGCATACGAATATCTTGTTATACAAACTCTGGTGTTCAGCTTGTTGATCCTGGTGGGAAGGAATGATAATAATGTTTTCCTATATATTCATAGTGTTGCAAATTTCCCATATTCCTGTGCAAGATATATCACTGGGGGAAAGACTGAAATGAAAAAGATTCGGCTAATGACCCATTAAGAGCAACTAAAAAAGTTACTAATTACTTAGTACCATCCACTCAAATCATAATTTTCCTTCCTAATTCCAGTTCTTGGAAATTTGGGGGTTT
>NW_004524746.1:4315942-4317190 GCF_000260255.1 Octodon degus | reverse complement strand
TTTTTAAGTCAAATTTATTAGGGTATAATTTATAAAAAGCACATAAGCTATACAATGTGTTGATTTTGTCACATATATATGCACCTGTACAACTACTACTGCAAATCAAGATACAGATTATTTCCAAAACCCTAAAATATTCTTTATGGCCTATGATGATTTTTCTCTTTCTATGCTACTAGTGCTGAGAAACATTGACCTACCTTTTGTTGTGAAAAACTAACAGACAACTTATACAATTTCATATAAATAGAATTACACATATGTTCTTTGTTGTCTATCTTCTTCATTCATTGTATGTTTGAGATTCATCCATGTTTCATCCATGTTATAGTCTATTTTGTGGATTTACCATATTTTGCTTTTATTTTTATTTATTTATTTATTTTTGGTATGAGCAATTGAAATCAGGACCTTGTGCTTGCCAGGCAGGCACTTACGCTGCTGAGCTACATCCACGGTCCTTTACCATATTTCTAATAAGCATTTTTTTGTTGACAAACATTTGGATAGCTTCTAACATTGAGCTAATGTATATGTTATGTAAGCATTCATATATAAGTCAGGATTAGGATGAAGGACTTTCTTTGGATAAATACTTATGAATAGAGTTGTATGGTCATATGAGAATTATATATGTTACTGTGCAAGAAAGTTGCAAATAGTTTTTGTAACATGGTTGCATCATTTTAAATTCCACTCAACAAAGGACAAATCCAAGTTACTCCACTATTTATAATGTTGGTAGTTAGTCTTTTCATCTATTATTTATTTTTGGCATATGTTTGTGATTGTTACCCTTTTAATTTTTTATTAATTTTATTGAGAAACAAATAGCAATGAGACAGTTTCAAAACAGGTTAGTAGGTCAGTTAAATAATACATTGCATATTGTTGTCTTCATAGTAATTATTCATAACACAAGAGGCAGACGTGATATGCTGTCCAAACACTATTAATACAAGTCTTCCTTCTCATTGAACTAAGAGAAAGTAACTGTATATCTAGCCTAACTATTTTGAATATACAAATACAAAATGATCCTTCATTTATACCCCCTTTTTTAATTTAGTTTTGTCAGAGGTAGCTATTCCATTGCCATTTAAATATTGTAGGTATGTGAATTCAGCTAAATAATCCAATATACTCCAGTAGTCCATAATAGTAGTGGGTTATCCGTAGGACTGGCAATGTCAGAAGTTTTTGACTTGAGCATTTTACAGCTTAGCATATTGATATGGCTTTACT
>NW_004524746.1:4314151-4315092 GCF_000260255.1 Octodon degus | reverse complement strand
TCTAATACCATAGTCCTCTTCAAAAAATTTTTTAATTGGAGTAGGCATGAGTACTAATTTATTTTGGATTTTTTTTTGATGATGATGTTTTGTCAGGGTTGCTTTCATTTATTTTTTTTTTTTTTGATAGGGCCTTACTATGTAGTGCAGACTGGCCTTGAACTCATTCATGTAACCCAGGGCTGCTTCCTGACAAACTCATAGAGATCTTCTTGTCCCAGCCTTCCAAGCACTGGGATTATGGGTGTGGTTCACCATGATGCACACATTTATTGTAGTATATCTGTTTTGTCTCCAATAATTAATAATGCTGAACATCTTTTCATGTGTACGTTTTCGTTTTGTATATCATCTTTTATGATATATCTCTTTCAATGGATTTTTTTGCCTAGACTTTTCTGGGGTATTTCACATTAGTTCTTTTCTTTTTTCTTTTTTTTTTTTTTTTTTTTTTGGTGGAACCAGGGATTGAACTCAGGCCCTTGAGCTTGTGAGGGAAGCACTTATTCCACTGAGCCATCTCCCTGGGCCCTGAACATCAGTTCTAATAGATTATCATATATCTTGGAATCAGATCATTTGTCGATGTATGGATATTTTTGTTGCATTCTAAAGGGTTTTCATTTTCTTAATAGTATATTTTAAGATAAAAATATTTTAATTTTGCTAATGTCCAGTGTATTAATTGTTTTTGTTTTATGTATTTACATATTTTCTAAGAAATCTTAGGATAAACCCAAAAGCAAAAAGATATTCTCTCGTAATATTCTGAAAATGTCATAAATATGAGATGATGCTTTACTGTTTTTACATGAGCATCTAGTTTATCAAAACTATTTGGTATTTTTTTTCAAAATTTTATTGATAAACAGATAGCAATGAGACAGTTTCAAATCAAATAGGAAGCACAGTTTCAACAAATAACACACTGCATATATTCT
>NW_004524746.1:4304880-4308786 GCF_000260255.1 Octodon degus | reverse complement strand
CCTTCCGAGGTCAATTAAGACTCAGGACATATGAGAACTTGTACTGTAACATCATGTAACTCAGTTGTGTCCCAAATTTTCTGATCAAGGAGATTATAGGTCCCAAGAGGAAAGTGATCGATGATGTAGAGTGTGTCTAAGGAGAGTCACATGGAGAGAAAGCATTCTCTCAGGCTTTCTCAGAGAGCACATTGGCCAAGCAATGGCCGTGACTCATCCACATGGCTGACACTGACAAAGGATCTACAATCTGTGGCACAGGGTCTCAGGATAAATGCTGAGGGGATTTGACTGCCCTTCTCAGATCCAAAAGCTACAATTCTTGTTTAATAGGTCCTGCTTTACCTTGGTCTTAACCATCCATCAGAAAAGTATAAAAACGAAGTATAAGAAATAAAGCCATGTTTTTATGTTGAGCTGTAGGGGACTCAGGTCAACAATTTCTGACACTGCCAGTCAAGTGGAAGACCCAATGTTATTATGGACTACTAGACTATTTTGGAATATTTTGCTGAGTCCACACACATATAATATTTAAATGATAGAACTAAACAAAAAAGGGGGTATAGATGAATGACCATTTTGTATCTGTGTATTCAAAATAGTTAGGTTAGATATCTAGCTACATTCTCTTAATTCAATAAATAGAAGGATTTGTTCTAATAGTGTTGTAAATAGGATATCATGTCTGCATCTTGTACAAGAAATAACCACTAGGGAGACAGTATGCAATGTGCTTATCATTGGAACTGTCCGACCAATTAGATTTGAAACTGTCTCATTGATATTTATTTCTCAATAAAATTATGGAAAAAAGAATGAACAAACAAAAAAATTAAATAAGTAAATAAATAAAAACAACTTTATTAAGTTATAATTTAACAATAGAAACATTTAATGAGCATCACTTTTAGAAGTAGGGACAAAGTGAAATCCTATGACTTTTGTTAGTCCATTTCTTTCTTATTCCTAGTTCTATCCGGTGAATATTGCTGATCATCTAGCTTGTGTCATATTCTGGATTAGAAAAGATATAAGTGTAACAAAAGGTTTTCATTTGGGGACATAAGTAAAAAACATCACATATAATCTAGTCAATAGTGTAATAAAATTTTGGAAAAATGTATTGAACAATCAAAGAAGAAGGTTAACTTCCTAGGGAAGTTGGGGGTAACTTCATGGTGAGGGTATCACTGTGCTTGATTATCTGGACTGTAATTAAGTCTTTGCTTTTCTCAATAAAGGCACACATTTATTACAGAAGTTTTTGAAAATATACATAGAAATTTACCTTAATAAACTATATGTTTGAATGCTTGCAATCTCATCTGAACTAGAAAAAGCAAAGAAGAGATGTACTTAGTAAAAACAGGATATTCCTTTCTTGATGGACCTTCTCTACAGATGAGTCATTTTATTGCTATGGTCACTTGAGGTTTCCTCATTTAAGTGCAAACACATTGTCTTGGAGCAAAGAAACGTGCTTCCTGGGAGAAATAAAGTAGCCAGAAAAGGAAACAGGAGAGACCCTGGAGCCCTGTAGGTGAGGATTGCAAGCTAGACAGTTAGACATTAGCGGGCCTGGTGGCAGGTGGCTAGGGGCTACTTAAAAGCAATGAAGACACAATTTTTCTTTTCCTTTTTCCTTCACTTTCTTAATCATTAACAGTGGAGAAAAAATCCACACAAGACTGGAGTTTTAAACTTTAGCTCAACAGAATGTAACATTTGAGCATTCTAATGAGGTTCAGACCGTGTACAAAATGCAGACCATGGATGAGGGATTAAAATAACCTCAGATTCTCAAAACAAAGTTCACAGAAAAACATCAATCTAGGGAGTAAACTATGACTTACTAGGTTGACACATCCCTCCACTTTTTTTGTAGAGAAGAACAATAACCTTGGAGGAAGGAAAGAATATTCCTTGGAAGACCCATTTAATCATATTAATGTAAGCTGAGACATCATTCAGGACAAATGCCATCCATGCTTCATATTTTTTCTCTTTCACTCTGAAAATCTATCATTTAATCTATCATTTTCCAATAAACTCCTCTTATACGTACTCTGTATGACAGCCTATGGGTCATGTCTAAAGTCTTTCATTGAAACGACAAAGACTTTAGATATGTTGCTAGTTTCTCCTGATACTAGGACCTGGCTTTCCAGTGACAGGTTTCCATCAAATGATCAGAGATATGTAGAAACATTAGTGCCTACTATTAACCTAGAATTCACCATATGCCAAAATATATATTTTTTAATTTTTTAAGGCAAACTTTTTTTTTTCTGTATCTTAGGGAAGGGTCTACAGGGTGCTCAGGGTCTCACTACTAGATTGGACTCTAATGATTCTCCTGTTTATAGCCTCCCCCCATGCCCAGTCTCAATTGCCATCTCAGGGTCCCCCAAAGGGTGGGGCCAGCATGGGATCGAACATGCTTTCATCTGCTGAACTATTTGGCTGGCCCCATATGTGAAAATCTTAAGATCTTTGTTAAATTCTCCCTGTGACCTTGACTAGGCTTTACCCAGAAGGAATCTGGGAAAAGTGACTTCTGTGGTAGATGATTCTTCACCCGTGTCTACTGTCCTCCACCTGTGCTTCTCAACATCACTTATGCTTGGTTTAGTCATGTGACTGGCAAACAAACTGTACTTCCCAATTTGTATTTTCAGAAGGACTTTGGACTTGACCATGTAATTGGCTTTGAAGTATCACCAGCAAATGGTAAAGGGAATATGCATAAACTATTTAAGCTGTTGAGTGTAGGACAGATATATGCACTTGTGCAACTGCAGCTGCAAATCAACATCGTGCCATCAAACATCCCAGAATGTTCCTAGTGTCCCCTAGAAATTCCTGTCTTCCTTTGCTTCTTGCCTCAGGCAACCATTTCCACATGTGAAAGAAGTGCTTGTGTATACTGTCATTTCTAATTTTCATCAAATTGGGTATTTCAGAGGACTTTTCAAGCCTACTGTTGACCTTTGAAGCAAGCATCTATGGGATGCTAGCCAACTTGACAGAGATTTACAGTATGAATGCAATGATGGATTCTCCTCTTATGGCAAGGACATGCCCCAGGTAACAACAAAGAAGATGAAAGACAGGCGGAGCAGGTCTGGAACCAACCTGTGATTTGGCCCAGAGCCTGGCCTGGATCAGGTCCCACACAGGAAAGAGACAATAGTTGTGCTTGTTCAACACAGTTTGGGGGTGGTTTGTTATTTAGCCACCTAACCTAAATGGAAGACAGTATTTAGACTATCTTATTCTAAAACTTAGACCATTTAGACTATTTGGGCGATGTTTAGACACATGGGTAAGGATAATCAGCTGGCATATGGAATAAAGGATTTTTTTGCTAGTACATGTTCAGAGTACACAATAATTACATTTATCTTGGGGAATTGGTACATGTACATAATATCGTCCCCTATCTGTCCTCTCTCTTCCCACCACCTGCAACTCTTGGCCCTTTTCCTATTTATAAAAGCTCTATTTTTATCATCATGTTTTCCTTTATTTTTTCAAATACCCTTTCCTGTCCCTCCATACCCCTTTTTTCATCTCTTTGTCTTCCATCTATTTTAAAACAACTTCCATAATTTGTATTTATCAACTTTCTATTTTGTTTCCTCCCTCTCTGTCCCATACTTAATGAATCCTATTCATAGATATAGGTATAGACATAGATATAGGTATAATATAGATATATAGATATTTTATTAAGTGACAAGAGATGTAGAAACATCAGTGGTGAGTTTTAAAAACATCAAGATCTCAAGAGAAAATACCCAGAAAATGTACACTGAGGGAGTAAACAATGACCTAGTAGGTCATTATTTCTTTTCTCTCTCTCTCTCTCTCTCTCTCTCTCTCTCTCTCTCTCTCTCTCTC
>NW_004524746.1:4290063-4304075 GCF_000260255.1 Octodon degus | reverse complement strand
AGCTCTGACTCAGTGATTTTCCTGTTTCCAGCCTCCCCAGCACAGGGATTACATGTGTGAAGCACCATGCCCTGTCTCAGTGCTTGGCTCAATGTGCCTGGAGGTGTAGCTGATGTGGCATGTGGTTTCAGGGATCAAATCCGAGTCCCTGCATTTGCCCAAGCAGGTACTTAGTCTTCTGAGCTCTCACCAGCCCTGACTTTAACTCTTTAGGGAAAATTCCTACAAGGGAAATAGCTGGGTAAAATAGAATTCCTATTTTTCATTTTGGGGGGCTTCTTCATACTGATATACATAGTAGCTGTACTAGCTTACATTTCACTACCAATGTAGAATGCTTCCTTTTTAGCCACATGCTCACCAGTGTTGGTTATTATTTGATTCCCTGATGATAGCCATATTTTCTGGAATAAGATGGTATCTCGGGGCCAGGGAGATGGCTCAGTAGAATAAGTGCTTCCCTGGCAAGCATAAGGGCCTGAGTTCAATCTCTGGTTCTGCCAAAAAAAGAAAAAAAAAAGATGGCATCTCAATGCAGCTTTAATTTACATTTTTCTAATGGCAAATGATGTTGAACATATTTATGAACGCATTGGCCATTTTTATTTCTTCTGAGAAGTGTCTATACATTTAATAGCCCATTTCTTGATTATGTCTTTTATTTGGGTGGTGCTAGTTTTTTACATAGTCTAGATGTTATTATTCTGCCCAAGAAATAGCTGGCAAAATTTTTTCCCATTCTGTAGCTTGTCTTTTCACTCTATTGATTCTTTTTTTAAAATTTATTTTTGTATTTTTTTGCCATTCTAGGAATCGAACTTAGGCTCTGTTGGTTCCTTCCTTTGCTGTGCTTCTTTTTATCTTGAGGTGATCCCATTTGTTGATTTTTTCTTGTGTAACTGGAGTTGTATTCAGAAAGTCTTTGCCTAGGCCTACTGTGTCAAGAGTTTGGCCTATTTTGTCTTCCATCAGATTGTTTACGTTTTAACATTTAGCATTTTGATCCTTTTTTCTTTTAGTTTGGTATATGGCAAGATATATGGAACTACACACTATCTTGTGCATGTGGATATGTGTTTTTCTCTACATCATTTGTGAAAGAGGCTATCTTTCCTTGATTGTATATTTTTAGCCATTTTGTCAAAGATCACATAGCTAAATGTGACTGAAGTTGTTTCTGCCTCTTCTATTCTGTTGCAATGATCTGCATACCTATTTGTCTGCAGGTACTATGCTAATTTTTTCACTTTTTAGTATAACTTTGTCTGTAATTGTGATGCTTTCTACTTCAAACTTGTTACTGAAGATTGCTTTTGCAACTCTGATCCTTCAGGTTCCACATGAATTTTAGGATTGTTTTTCCTATAGGTATTTGAGAAATGTTGCCAATATTTTGATTGGAATTGCATGAAATTTACATATCAATTTTGGAAGGATGGCTATTTTGATTGTGTTCGTCCTGCCTATCCAGGTACAGGGAACACCTTTCAAAGACCTCTTTGGCTTCCTTTTTCAAAGTGATATGATTTTCATTATAGAGGTCTTTAACTTCCTTTGTGTGTGTGTGTGTGTGTGTGTGTGTGTGTGTGTGTGTATTTAGGACAGGGTATACAGGGTGTACAGTATCTCACTGTGTAGATTGGACTTGTAGTGATCCTCCTGTTTACAGCCTCCTAAGTGCTGGGATTACAGGAGTGCACCACCATGTCCAGTCTCAATTGCAGTCTCAGTGCACCCCAGGGGTGGGGCCGGCACCACTTTCACTTTCACTAAGAAAGTCTTTCATTTTCTTAGTCAGATTGACTCATAAATATTTATTTTTTCTTATGCCATTGTGAATGGCATTATTTTTTTAATTTCTCAGTGGGTTCATTATTATTGTGTAGGGATGTTATTGATTTTTTATGTTTATTTTGCATTCTATAACATTGCTGAATTTGATTACTAATTCTAGGAGTCTTTTGGTGGATTTTTTATTTTTATGAGTAGAGGATTATGTCTCCTGCAAATAATGATACTTTGACTTTGTCCTTTTCTGTACATTATTTCTTTTTCTTGCTTGATCATTCTAGTTACTTCTAAGACTATGTTGACCCGGAGTGGTGATAGTAAAATCCCTTGTTTTTTGCCCTATTTTAGAGTAAATGTTTTCAATTTTCCCCCATTTAATACAATGTTTCCAGTATTTTTGTTATTAGTGGCTTTTAACTGATTGAGATAAGGTCCTTCTATATTTATTTTCCTCAGTGTTTTTATAATTAATTGATATTGGATTTTTGTCAAAGATTTTTTGCATCTATTGACATGATTATGTGATATTTCTGTCCTTACTTATGTTTATGTGATGAATTACATTTATTGATTTGTGTATGTTGAACCATCCTTGTATTCCTAGGATAGAACCTATTTTATACATGATCTTTTTGATAATTTGTTACAGTCTGTTCACCAGTATCTTGTGGAGTATTTTTGCATCTGTGTTCAAGACTTTTATATCTTCTTAGATAAGTCTTTATATTCATATATACTTAGAAACCTCTCCATTTCTTTTGAGTCCTCCAATTTTCTTCACACGTTTGTAAAATAGTTGCTAATAGTATTATTTTCTGGATTTTAGTGATGTCCCTTATGCCTTCATCTTTTTCATTTTTATTTGCATTGATTTGTGGCTTTTCTTTTCTTTTCACAAGATTGGTTAAGGCTTTGTGAATTTTGTGTATTATTTGAATGAATTAGCTCTTCCATTTATTGATTTTTTTTGTATTTTGCTTTCTTCGTCCATTTCACTGATTTTATAATTTACTTCCTCGCACAAGCTCTGTATTTGAATTGCCTTCTTTTTCTAGGGACTTGAGGTACATGATCAGGTTATTTATTCAGGCTCATTCTGTTTTTCTGATGTAGAAATTCACAGTTATAAATTTCCCTTGAAGGATTCTTTTCAATGTGTCCCATAACTTATGGTGTTGTGTTAGCGTTACCTTCTAAATGTAGGAAATATCTTATTTTTTCTTTAATTTCCCCTGTAACCCAGTGACTTTTAAGAGTGTACTGTTTAATTTCCATACATTAGCATAGTTTATGCGATTTTCTTTGCAATAATCTCTAGTTTCATTGTACTGTGCTCTGATAATCTGGTTGGTGGAATTTTGCATTTATGTAAGCATGGTTCATTAGCTAATATGTGGTCTACCTTGCAGAAAATATCATATGCAGCCAAAAAAAACATGTGTATTCTGTTCTTGTTGGGTGGAACACCTTGTATATATCTTGCCTTACTTGGGAGGGGAAGTTGCAAATCTTTTGGCCCCAGTGTTTAGTTCTTCAGGTATGGGAAACAGTATTATTTATGATCCCCAGGCTATTCAGATAGCAAAAACCAACTGATAGCAACCACTATGCCACCTTGGATAGAATGATAGCATCAATGACAATAATAGCATTGAATACAGAGTGGGTAATGTCAGAACCTATCCACTGATGAGCTACACTTAACCAAAATAGAGGTATGATTTTATTATAGACATGTAGTGCAGATATTGACCTACAGTTAATCAAACTACTAGTTTCTGCAGGACATAAATATTTATAATAGCAAAAAGTTATGAGGTCTAGAAGGATCCAATTTTAATATTTATTTATTTATTATTTATTTATTTATTACAGGGTCTTGCTGCACAGCTCAGACTCGTAGTGCTGTCTCAGCTTCCCCAGTGCTGTGATTACAGGCATGTGCCACAACACCTGATTTCAGTGGCTGGCATGGCGTGCCCATGGCAGGGCTGGCACAGCATGTGGTACCAGGGATCCAATCCGGGTCCTTGTCCTTGCCAGACAGGTGCTTAGATCTCTGAGCTATCTCTCCAACTCCAAGAACCTAAATTTTGACAAATTATTTTAACATCTCTACTCCTTATAAAACTACTATGAGAATAATTTTTGAGGCTCTTTAAAATTTTAAATATGTGATAAAGTGTAATTTTTTAAAGGTGCTTTGTTTCTTGCTGTACCCTTGGTGCTTAGAACAGTGCAGGTACAGTGTGTTGGTAAATGGAATTGACTCAGTATTTTTGAAACAGTTTCCTCCTCGGCTCATAAATTGCAAAACCACAAAGTATGTTCACAATGAAGGAAGTAGTTCATTTTTATTTTTGACAAGAATGAAGAAAATCAAGGAAGTCATCTTTTTTTTTATAACAAACTTGTATTTGATATGCAGAAGTTGTTCATTTCCTATACTTACTACCCAGCAAACAATACCCAAACTAGTATTCTATAAAGCCTTACATTAAGTAAGACTGTTTCTGCATTCTTATGTTGAGATGTTTTTCATTCTACATAATGTTTTATCAGTTGCACAGTTATTTTAATTTAATATTTGTTCTACAGTTTAAAAGAAGCTGTACTTATAGAATACTGATACTCAGAAAACAGCCCTATGAATATCTGAATTGGAAAATTTGGCCTCTGTGTTAGAAGGAAAATGTGCATTTATCATTATTTATTTTAGACACAAAGCATGATATAGTTTAATGATATGTCTCACTTTTAAGACATTTGCATTTAATTCACTTAATATTCAGGGCTAATGTGAGAGTTTGGGGTTAGATTAGGCAGGTAGTTGTTTTGCCATGCTAAATCACAGAGACATTAAAACTAGAGATGTTATTTAAATTGTTCTAATTTCTTTTATAATCTAAGGTACCTTTTATATTAAAATTTCTTTAATGCTTTTCTGAGAAAAGTTTGGTGGTATAGTTAATGGGTTATTTCCATTGCAAACTTCCTTGTTAAAAATATTTAACAGAAGCATCTGAATGGTACAGCATCATCAACAATAAACCCACTAACAATCTGGAAGTAATAAATTCTACTTATGTATCCTTCATCCCAATGAGCATCTCATTTTGTGACAGATATTTTTGTGAGGGTTATGAGTGAAAATCCTTCTGTCTGAACTAAAATCTTCTAATAGATCTTTCTAATCATGAGCAATTTCTGGCTTTTGTTTAAATATGTTAGCAACATAATTTAATCTATCAGTGTCGTTAGTGTGCTAAGAATCATAGGCTAACCACAATATTGAAGGAAAGGAAAAGATCAATTTTCTAATTATTTTTGGTGTAGATTTTCATCATAATGATTTTTTTCACTTTATTTCTGGAATATCTATTGTTTCTTTTTTGTATAAAAGGGAATTTTTATTAAATGAAAGAAGAATCTGTTTTATGGGTCAAATATGAAATAGATATACAAAATCTTTCCAACAGATGCCTCAAAGAAGTATAAGGCTAGCCAAGAAAAGGGAAGCCTCCCACCCCCCACCCCCAACAGCCTCTACGGTCAGAGGACATGGCTGTTGGCAGTTCAGTCTTCAGAAGGGACCTAGGCTGCAGGCACAGGTCACCCATGGGTCCTCTAAGGGACAGAGTCAATTTGGTTGTTTGCAGGCTTCTGCAGTGTCATGCCGTTCTATACACATGTACACTGCTGTTTCATTTAGAACCCTTCAAAACTCTTCGGCTTCAGCTGTGAAAAAGTATGGCAAGATGCCAGGATCTTGCTATGTCATTCTCTAAGTCTTATTGGCTCTCCCAGAGTCTTCACCCTAAGTAATATATTGTGGTATTTAAAGGGACCTATCCCTTCACAAGGAAAAAGACTTTTCTATGTGACAAGAAACCAGAAAGATCCACAAGGCTCAACTACACACAAGGCTCTGTTGAGCTCTTTGGCATAGCACAATTCCCATAATGCTCTGTCACTTATAAAAGTAGACCTTCCTATAGTAAAACCTCTTAAAACAACTGTTTCTGCAAAATAATGTGTTTATGCATGTGGAGCTCTGGAAAATACAAGTCTGTGGAGAAAGGGCTGGCACAGAACATGTGAGACGGACCCGAAGTCACATGGCGCCATTCAGCCCTGCCTCCAGCGCTGCTGCCATCTCATCTGCCTCAGAGCTGCTGTCCTCCTCGTCCTCATTGCTGGGCTCCTTGCTGGACTCGCTGGCAGCATCCTCATCATTCAGCTTTCTCCTGTGGCCTCTGGCACTGAAGATACCAGTAGCACTCCTTTCGCTGGATGAGGATGATCCAAGAGGTTGTTCCCTGTGGGCCCTGGTGTCTTGGGCTTTCTGGGCCAAGGTCCCCTTTCCTGATCATCATCCTGTTCTTTCGGCTTCTTCTTCTCGCTGTTGCTATCATTACTGCCTTCTCCAAGGATGTCACCAACCTCTTTGTCCATCTCTTCAAGTCTTCCTTACAGAGTGTACAGCAGCATTGTCTCTGACATCCTGGGCTGGTGCTTTCTTCTGGCAGGGCAGGCTGCTCTCCATCTTGAGCATCAGGGAGCTCTTCACCAAACTTCTGCTGCTGATGTGGCAGAACAGCTCTGAAGGAGGTGGGCTCCCTGTGGATAGGCAGGGAACTGGGGGCCCTGGCACAGGGCCCTGCATACTCATTGTGATGAATTTCCCGGGGTTACAATCATAGATTCGGACCTTGAGGCCAGACCGGGGCTTGGAATGAATGGGCATTTGGTGGAATAAGGCTGTTGGAATCATGTTCTGCCTGTCAGGAAAAGCTGCTGGACTGTTCTTCCTGTGTACTCAGGTGTCATCACCTATGAGGGGGAAAAGTTGTTCCTCTACCTTGTCCCAGTGCTCTAGGAAGCTCCATGGCCAGTCAGGGCTGACCACATGCAGGTGCCTGCACTCCTTCTCTGTGCCAGTCCATGCTGTAATCAGGCGGGTGGCCCTGTCAAAGGCATCAGGCCTCAGCACCAGCTGTGTCAGGACCTTGGCACCCAAGGCTGTGGCATGGCAGTGCTCCCAAGTCTTCTCTACTGGGAAGTTTGTTGGGTATAGGCCACTGAATATCACAGTCACATCTGCCAACACCTTACTCTTGAGCTCAGGAACAGTCTTCTGTATGTCTGGAGCTTCCTCAAGCTCCTTGTTGAGGTATATATCATACTTTGTGTGGTAACCAGTGTGGACAAGCATGAGGATCTCCTCAAGGTGTATCAGGTGGTCATCATCATCTGTGTCCTCCTCCTCCTCCTCCTCCTTCTCTTCCTCATCCTCCTCCTCCTTCCCCTCTTCCTCCTCCACACTCTGGTCCAAGGACTCACCTGCTGTGATGCCTGACAGCTTACCATTCTGTGACTCTGTCTCAGCCTCCTTCTTGTCCACACAGCAGTTGCCCAGGCCACATAGGCCATCCCGCTCACCTTCCTGGACATCCATGTCTGGCCCTTTGTCATGTGCAGGGAGGCCAACCCCAGACTCTCCAGTGGGCCCAGCGCCTTCAAGTTTTCCTGCACCTGTTTCAGGAGTACCTTCCTACTGTGGTATTCTTGCTCTGTCTTGGGTGGCTGGAAACTTTTTTCAGATCCTTCTTCTCCTCACATTCTTCATGGGAGGTAGAAGAGGACTATTGACCTTCTGACTCACTGCTCTCACTGTCACTGGACAAGTCAAAATCCAAATCTGTGCCAGAGGTTCCCTGAGGAAGCTGTGCCCCTGGTGAGGTCTCATCATCCTGTTCACAAGATGCCTGGTGCTCAGGAGCATCGGCCAGCTCACTACTGCTGGGGCTGATGGACGAGGAGGACTAAGCAGGGGGCCAGGAATCCCTCTCATCTGCCTTACCAGAAGCCCCAGCCCTAGCCTCACCACTATTTATCTTTCGGGTCAGCTTCCCAAGGCCATTGTTCTGCTGTACCCCAGGAATGTGTCTGCCTTTCTCAGGGTCTTTCACAGATGGAACTTGTTCTAAGACATCCCCACTTTTAGAATGGTTTACTTTCTTTCTCACCTGAGATTCCTGGGATCCAGGGGGTGCGTTCACATCCCCTGTGCCTTTGAAGTGCACATACCTCTTCACAGTGATAAGGTTGGGGGCAAACTTCCAGTCATCAATACTGCAAACCATTGTGTCTCTACAAGGAAACCGGTTTCTAAGGTTTCCTGTTTTAGAAAATGGGTCAATACATTCATCCCTTGACAATATTTGATGAGAAAAAGCTTCTTCTCAGGGTCTTTTCTTGTCATCCTGTGTGCATGCAGCCGGCTGCCAAAGTGAAGACACGAAGTTCACACAGCTTAGCAGTCTTCTCCAAGAAGTCCTTGAGGTTCTGTTGCAGGCGGGCATGCAGCACTGGCTCACCCTGGCCCAGTTGGCAGTGAAAGACACCTTCATTTGACATTTGTGGACAGTGCTGCTCTGTTGTGTGGACTAGGGTCTGGTCCAAATCAGCCATGAGGACTAGTGTTCTATTTCAATGTAATCGTTGCAGATCTTCCCTTGCTAGTTTTTTCAGCTTGCTTGGAGGTCACCAGTTAGCTGGCACACTGTGGACCATGGATGCAGTCGCTGTGGACGGAGGCATGTGCTGCTTCCCATTCTTACTCCATAGCTGGGTGAAGTCCTGACCCATTCAGCACAAAGGCCCTTCATGACAACTGACTGGGTGGTTACATCCTTCCGGTCTCACCAAAAGTGCTCTAGGGGACACGACCTGGCTCGGTTGCACGCAAAGTTCTCTCACCACTCCGGCGTGTTCCCACCTGAGCCTGCGCTCAGTCTGCGAGGAGTGCATGCATCCCTGGAGGCTGCGCACGTCGGGGCGGCGAAGCTCTGAATATCTGTTTCTGTCCAAGGACCGTACTCTTCTAATTCAAGAGTTGAAAAAATATGTATGATCATAGAAAGGGATTAAATAATAGCAACACAAGTACAATTAACATCATGGATTCCTCAGTAGGACCCAGAATATTAAAGATAGCTTCACTCTACCCACCAAAAATTATCCAATTTTATGGTCCCTGGACTCCAGAACAAAGCAAAGCTAACTGAAGAGATTTTTTAACATGATGGTAAAGGCTTAACATCTTTTGAAATAGAAAAGGAGTGAACTGCTTACATTTCCATGGTATAAAGAAGACACCAAGATTAAAGTGTGATTTTTTTATAACAGAAAAAAATAAATTTTAAAGTAATATCTTAAACTCAAAGTTGCATGAGCTGAAAAATTTCAGATACAACCTTAAAAATTGTCCTTTCATTGTTGCCTAATATTGGTTGCTTCATCAAGATATTTTGGCTGTATATTCTAGTCTTTCCAGGCATGCCATTTTCTCTATTTATATTTCCTTCACTATTCTTACTTCCTAATCTCTACAGAACAGTTTAAATAAATTTTTATGATAGAAAATTAAGCATAGGAACACACTCCGATATTTAATATCTATTGGTGCTCTAAGTATAAAGAGCAAAGCCTGTAAGATGGTCTTCATTATCAAGCTTGAATTCTCTATGCTCCAGTCACTCTGCCCTTCTTCTAGGAATGAAAACCAACCACATTTATGTTTGTTTTACGGCTTTCAAAAATGTCCCACATTTTATGTCCTGCAAAATTAACTTTGTCACGGTTATTTCAGCATACATTGTATCGTAATTATGTGTGGTTTTTAAATTAATATCTACCTTGTTCCCTAAACTTTGTTTCATGAGGGAAAAATTGTATCTACTTTGCTCTCATTATATTACCTCAACTTCATTATTATTTTTTATTTTATTTTTTGCAGCACCAGGGATTGAACTCAGGCCCTTGCGCTTGACAGGGAAGCACTCATTCTATTGAGTCATCTGCCCAGCCCCACCGCAACTGTAAATAGAGCACCTGGATCAAATGAATTGTTAATGAACACCCACTTGGTTAATTAAGTATTGAGGATTTCCATGATAACACCCTAGTATGATGCTGGTTTTGCCATCCTTTATGGTCTTTTGGCTGATATGGGAAGGTTTGTTTGTTTGCTTGTTTTTTAATGAGCAGAATATATTTATTGAAAGAAAGAAAGCTCTGTCCAAGAGAGGGACAGGAGGTGGGCCCAAACAGGTAGTTCATCGGGAAGCTGTCTCTTCCAGGGACTTTTATAGTGTAAAACCATGTGAGGCTAAGGTAGAGAGAATGTGAACTCGCTTAGGTGGGCAGGAGGTGGGACAAAACTGAGGTCAACCAATGGGATTACATATGGGACAGGGTCTTTTTCTGTTGGGGGTTGGAATGCGGGATAGGGTCTCTTTCTGTTGGGGGTTGGGCTAGTGACTCACTTGGGTCTTTCCACGTGATTGATACCTATTTAGGATATCAATCCCAGGTGCTACTCGTTTAGCATTTGTTTGGCCTTTAGGTCTTTAGGTCTGGTTCACAGAAGGAGCATCTGCCCCTCCCACAGTTGTAAGGCATCTCATCTTCTGTGTTGTCTCCTTTGAGGGCCTGGCCCTGTCTGACTGCCTATAATATTTCTATCTAACTTGGCTGCCTGCAATATTCCCCCCTCTGAAGAAGTAACCTGAACTGCCATGAAAGGAAATATGGGCGAAGACCGCTCTGGCTTCTTCACACTGAAATGGGTCGTTGTTGTTGACTGGCAGTCAGATATATTTTTCAGAGGTTTTATTTGAAGGCCCTTGATAGATGACAGGCATTTTTCTTTTGTTTTGTTTTCCAGATATCTTCTTGCTATGCCTTAGTTTCTCTAAGTAGAGATATCTTTTTGTTTTCTTCTAGAGCTCCTCGTAGGTATTATTTTTACAGCAAATTCTTGTGTCTGTCTTCAGAATGAATGCACAAACAAAAGTGCTAAGTACTATTGATCTTCTTAATCTTTTTAATGCTTATGCTTCTTATAGCTCATAAAATCACCCCCTCACACACTGAATACAAACTATTGTCACAAGAAGTGGTATGTGAGAAAGCACTGTTATTGTAAATCTTTATTATATTTCATGACATAACCAACAATAATATCAAATGAGTGGAAGAGTGGTCCAAATATTTGTGGATATTATAATGAAAATGGTTGTTGTATCAGTCAGGGCTGTACTAGAACAGATATAACACAAGGAATAGACATAACACAAGATGTACAACTGTAGAAGAAATTATAAGATTGGCTCATGACAGTCAGCCACGGAGTCAGATGTGGAATCATATAGAGATCATCTTCACGCTGGACAGCGAAGGATTCAGTTCAAGGTTTGGAGCTCACTGCAGTGTTTTGCATAAGTCTGTATCAGGAGGCTGATGGGTCTGCAGTGGAAGGTTGATGAGTCTACATGAGAAGGCTAAATGATCTCAGGTGGAGGCTGCAGAGTCTGTGATAGAACCCAGGAGACAATGAACAAGCTGACTGTGAAGGCTGGAGGTCCTCTGAGAAAGTGGACCCTTCTATCCTTTTAAAAATTGCTTTTATATCCTTTAAATGATTAGTCATTCAAGGGTGGGACCTCCATGCCCTAGGGAGGGGCCTGCATGAGCTAGGGTGTGCAATTGCTCAGCTCATTTAGTTAAGTTTTTAACTTTTTAGGTTGAAACAATGTATCAACTGATACAGTTGTGAATAATATTATTTGTATTTTTGTTTCTTCACTTTATTCTTCTAATTCAAAGTAATGTGACTTTTGTTCCTGTTTTTAATTTATGTTAGCTCCAATATCATTCAAATGTTCTCCTTCAGTTTGAGAAGGAAATGATACACATTAAGAAAAAATTAAGGCAAGCTACATTCTGGAAAATTTCAGAAGGTAATGATGTCCTCACAAATCTGACATCAGAAGTTTTTAGAATTATTTTATACTTTGTTAAAAGACCAGTAGATAATTCTGACAGAAAGTGTAACTTGAATATAAAGTTTTCTAACAGTGATTATTCATTATGCTTTCTCACTTTGAAAAATAACATTGTATAGAATTCTCTGTTTACTAGTACTCTATCATGCCTATAAATCTATTCAATGTTTCATGCAAATTTATAGCATCATTTTGGATTAGGAAATGTGATAATGATGTCAATGAAAAGTTGAAATTTTCAAAGGAAGAAAAAGTTCTAAGCAATTGAAACAAAAACAAATCTATGAGATGAAATGGTGCTAAAATCTCCTAGCAGTATATATCTCATTTGACATTTCCAGGTGAGTATGTGTATTTCCATTTGGGGCCTGCCTTGACTATATATACCTGTGTAAATACTATTACTCTTTGTAACTCCAAATATTTCCTTGCATGAAGTCTTTTTGTTACTTCCATTACAAAATCTTTCTATTCCTTTGATAAAAGGTTATTCATTTAAAAAATAATGACCATGACCAGTTTTTACATGTCTACTTACAATTATTTTATTAAGTATAATTTTGATTATATTTAACATTCTTTAATAATTAAATAGGAAGTGAAATATTATTTCCTATAACTGCATCACACTGAATCATAAATACATGACACAATTAGCATAGCTTAAATTACCTTTCCCTTATAGAGTAAATAATCTCACTAGGTATTCAAAATTATTGAGATAATTCCTGCACAGTTCTTCAGGATTTGGCAGAAGTGCTTGCATGCAATGTCATTTCCAATTGCCATCAAATTGGATATTTCAAAGGTCTATTTAAAACTACTTTGACCTTGGTATAACTTGGTACTGTGTATAATTCACCTGTTTAATTTGTTTCATATGGTGTATGTAAAGTGGCTATGCTTTAGAAAATGAAATAAGAATTGCAGGTTTTTTAAAACCTGTTCCATGTCAACTAGATCTGCAGCAAAGACATTTAGCAACTATATAATATGTGAGAACTAAGTTACTTTAAAAATTCCAATTACACTTACATTGTTAGCTGGGCAGCACATGACTTACCAAACTGAGAATTCTAACTCAGTTTTTAATTCTATTTGTAGTAAATGTATTTTAGCACTCAAAAACCTGATCAAATTAAAGATATAGCACCATCTTATGGATATTTCTATACTTGTAAAATTTGAAATAAAAAATTTTTTTGAATTTCAAAATGCAAAAGCTATATCACTAAAAATTATATTAGCAGAACCTGTACATATGATTGCTGTAGTAGGGTACATAAAGGCATGAAGGGGATTTCTAATTCTTTTTTCAGTTTTAAAATTAAGAATTCTACTATGAAAGAAAATAAACATGTTATTATGATAAAAATTCCTAAATTATAGACATAAAAATATTTGGCTGAGAATACTGTTAATCTCCATAGGACATGAGACTATCAAGAGCAACAACTTGCAAACATGGTATAAATCTAGAGAGCCAATGAGAAATACACATCTTCTTTCTAGCTGTGAGCTACACTTCCTAAGTAATGTCAAGAGACTTAGATACAATTTCCTTAACTATCTGTTGAAACTGAGTAACTCAAAATGAAGTCCTCTTTTATTTATCTAACATCTGATTTTCATAAATGATTTATGCCTATTTCATTGTTCAGATTTGTAGATAAAAGTATTTTAGAAAACACTTTGGTCTCTCTTTCTTTTTCTTATTTTTGGCACCAGCAATCAAACTCAGAGCCTTGGGTTTGCCAAGCAGGCACTTCTGCCACTAAGCTATCTACTCAGCTAAAGTAAATAATTCATAGAACTTTTTTTTAGTATTTAATGCATAGAATATACCAATTTAGGGAAGCTATGGAAACACTGATGAGCACAAATCTTCAGTGAATTCATAAGGCATAATTCCACATGCATGGTTCATATTTTCAATCTTTACCTTATCAAATGTGGACTTTAGGTATTACATGATGTATTTACTCTAACCAAAATACAGACGTAATGGTTCTCAACTTTTTGATGTCTTGTTTTGCATGCTAAAATTTTGAATCCCCTAATTATAAAAGAGTTCATAGGTGTGATTTATTGCATATACAATTTTAGCGGTTTCTGGATTACCTAGAGTTTAATATTCTCTTTATTTTAACATATATTTCTTTTATGATTTTGATCAGTGAAAACAAGGGCTTAATTATAAAGACATGAACAGTGTTGTGATACTGAAATTAGAATTCATAATTTTTGCACAGATTCACTCTCTTGCTCCCTTACACAAACACACAATTCACCCACTATTTGGGTTTGAGTCATCCACTCCACCATCAGAACTAAATTATATAAAAAGAATAGCATGAATGATTTCTTACT
>NW_004524746.1:4282565-4289963 GCF_000260255.1 Octodon degus | reverse complement strand
TATAACTTATATATTTGGGTACAGGATCTCACTCCGCATCTTAGACTCATAGTGATCCTCCTGTTTTCAGCCTCCCCAGCACTGGGATTTCAGGTGTGCTCCACCATGCCCAGACTTGGTGGCCAGCTCAGTGTGCCCCAGGGGTGGGACCAGAGCAGCATGTGGAACTGAGGAGTGAGCCCTGGTCCCTGTGCTTGCGAAAGCAGACACTTAGTCTGCTGAGCTATCTCACAGGCCCTTGTCCTACTGATATACTTTTATAAATACTTTGAAATAGTAACATATTGGCTATAAACCATATAGAAATGTTGGCTTTATCTTCACAGAATAGTATGGGTTCTAATAATGTCTCAGTAGGAATTGTATTCTATATCATTTAGATTCAATTCTAAATTTTGTTTTAGATATAAACTTGTTATAGTTTTAGTAAAATTTATTCCTATATTGCCCACATTAATAGAAAAGTAGTATGAAGTTGAAAAATTTTCCCCAAGCCATATACATATTCTTATGTTCTCAGATGTAGACTGGCATATTTTAATACATTCAAGAAAATTTCAGATTTAATAGTAAAATATTTACATTCAGACTCAAGGTACTATATTTGAAGATATATAAATTTTAAGGCTACCAAATGTAGAATTACCCTTAGGTAAAAAATTAACCTTGATTATTAATATTAGGACAAACTTGTTAATGTAATATAATGCTTTAACTTTGAAGGGAAGATCATGTAATTATTCATGAAAAGTTAGGTATCTGATCATTTAAATTAGGAAAGAAAACATTTTAAAAATTTGTATCTTCATGCACTGGATATATTTGTTCAATGTAGTATAGTAGCTACTTTTATCTTCAAAAACAACTGGAAGATTAGTATTTGAGATGAATTTTTGCTGACTAATACCAATGTATTTGTTGCACAATAGTGAAATTGATGGCATAACCTGGGGATCTTCAAAATAAGGGCCCTCAAACCTCAGGGTCAATCAAAACCATGTCAGGGAGTTCTAAGCTTAAATTATTTTCATAAGTATGCCAGGACATTGTTTTCTTTCTTGTGTTGACCTTGCACTGATGTTGCAGTAGCAATGGCAGCAAAACTGCGGTGCTTTGGCCTTGGTCAAGGCTGACAACCAATTTTTTTTTTTTTTTTTTTTTTTTTGTATTTTAGGGAAGGGTCTACAGGGTGTTCAGGGTCTCAGTACTGGATCGGACTCGTAGTGATCCGTGCATTTACAGCCTCCCAAGAGCTGGGATTACAGGTGTGCACCACCACGCCCAGTCTCAATTGCTGTCTCAGAGAACCCGGGGGGTGGGGGAGCGGGGGGGGGGGCAGCACAGCAGGCCCAGGGATTGAACCCCGGCCCCTGTGCCTGCTTGCAGGTGCTTTAATGCGCTAAGGTATTTGGCTGGCCTGAAAACCAAAATATTTCTAAGACTCTTGCATTCTTTAGGACTACACATGGGGCAGGGGTGGAGTGTTCACTTAACAATCACCCAGGGTAGGTGCACTTTTAAAAACTTGGATGCATTTAAAAATATCCTGTGAGGTAACAAATCGTGTGGCATTGCACAAATCACTTCTGATAGAAGCACTGTTTGAGTTGTAAGCTGGACTAGCTGGTGTTTCACAGAACCCTACATTCACTTGAGAGAAAAACTGAGAAACAAATTATGATTCCTCACACCTGGATCTTCGGCAGACAGATTTTCAAAGAGAGATAAAGCAAGCTTGTCATCTTAAAGAAAATAACTGACGGTATTATTGCCAGATAAAATTCAAGTTTAAAAGTGAAAATTACACTTTTGTAAAACCTGTGTTTGCTACTCTGAGCTTGATAGTTTTCCTGTATTTAAAGACTCTTCCCCTGAGGTTGGTGGTTAGCGGCACACATGATTTTTTGGTATTCTATAATAAAATATACCAACATTCAAAACATCCACATAATACAATGGAATAGCATTTTCCAAAGGAACGGTAAATAATGTGACACATCATGCATACCTAAAAGGTTTATTCAAAGTACAAAATATATTAAGGGCTTTTAAAATATCACCCAATAAGAAAAGTGTTTGGGCTTTTTTCATTTTATTTTATTTGTAGAGTAGGAAGAATTTAATGAAAGAAGAAAAGCTCCAGTCTGAGAGAGAGAGAGAGAGAGAGAGAGAGAGAGAGAGAGGAAATTGGGTTGCCTTGATTTTCTACTTTAGATTGTTGTACCTAATGTCTAAGAAACTACTATATGTCCAGTTTTGGTGTAATATTGAAGAATATCCATAATTATATAAAAAGCTTTTAATATATACTCTCTTTTAAAACTACCTACTCAGGGATAGAAAGATAGCTCAGTGGTCTAAGCACCTGCCTGGCCAATGGAAGGAC
Organism: Octodon degus; assembly: GCF_000260255.1. NCBI lineage: Eukaryota > Metazoa > Chordata > Mammalia > Rodentia > Octodontidae > Octodon > Octodon degus. The sequence continues at coordinate 4,287,577 of NW_004524746.1, read as the reverse complement.
CTGAGTTTGATCCCTGGTACCACTCAGGACTCGCAGAGCTGGCCTGGAACTGAGTGTGGTGGCATACACCTATAATCCCAGTGCTGGGACTGCTGAGACAGGAGGATCACTGTGGGTCTAAACTATGTAGTGAGATCCTGTAACAAATACATATACAGGATAAAAAATAAAATAAAACCTCATACTCACATGGGGTTTTTTCATTTGTTTGAATCAAAGCACTGAATAGCAAGATATTAAAAGAAAAAATTGTTTATCTATTAAATCAGACAGTAAAGAGATTTTTAGTGTAAAGTAGTGCCACTCACCATTTCATGCTAGAAATATAGTACTTTAAATAAAAATATGAGATATATGTTATATAACAGGTTAAGTTTTAGATATATAAAAATCTATTTCAAAGTTTTCTTAGTTTTATTTCACTAATGTGAGAAGTCCTGAGAAATACACAAACAAAAGTTGTTTGGGATTATTGACTTCTATAGGTAAACACGTCTTAGGACCAAACCTATGATGATAATTTCTGTAGACCAGAGTAATACTTGCTAGCTAATAAAGACATAGTTTTACTTTCCTACCTAATGGCACTTGTACTATCCTTATAATTTTCTCTGATAAAAACTCAAGTTCAATTTAGTTTTGTCTTCCTGAGTACTATCATGAAACATGGTCAGTTTTCCCACAGTAGTAGAATAGTAAAATTCCCATTTTCTATATGAAAGATTGATTTCCTATTCAATTCTCTCTCTCTCTCTCTCTCTCTCTCTCTCTCTCTCTCTCTCTCTCTCTCTCTCTCTCTCTTTTTGCGGAACCAGGGATTGAACTCAGGCCCTTGAGCTCGCCAGGGAAGTGCTTATTCCACTGAGCCATCTCCCTGGTCCCTCAATTCTCTTTTGACAGCAACCTAGTATAGTGCTTATTACAAAACAGGCATTCAGTACATATCATCAACTGGTAGAAAATGTGTTCAACAATAAGTCAATAGGTACAAAAAATAGGAAAGCTAGAGGGGGAAAAAAGGCTCTCCTGTTTTATACCTTTTCATAAGCACTATCCCTACATTTCAACAGTTGTCACAAAAACCTCACATATTTTGTGGCTTTATTAATACTTAGCACATAACCATCCTCTCCAAGGTGAAATATCTGCTCTCTGCAGACCATAATAATCACATAGACAAATGCATCATGAATTACTTAAACTTTCCTCAGGACACTGTGAACATACAGGTCACAATGGGCCCCTAAGTTTTCTTTGCACTTCACAATACAAGTGGGTTTTGATTATTTCTGTCAAATTTCTCTTACTATGGAAAATTAAAGAATAGCAGATATAATCAATCACTAATGAATATCCACAAATCTACTAGTAGTGGAAGGATTCTAACTTTTCATTTGAAGTCAAGTCTTCTTATAAAAATGATAAGATTTCTGACATCTTAATAAAATATCACCCCACATATTTGGAAGTTATTTTTGTCTGATTATTTAAAGGCTAATCATCTATACATATGAATTCTGGCCTTGTAAAAACCCAATAAACATGGGCTGGCGAGATAGCTTAGCAGACTATCTGCTGTGGCAAGTGCAGGAAGCAGGGCTCAATTCCTGGTTCTGCATGCTGCGCTGGCTCTGCCCCTGGGGCACGCTGAGCTGGTGATGGTGTCCAGGCATGGTGGCGCACGCCTAAGATCCCTGTGCTGGACATGCTGAAAACAGGAGGATCACTACGAGTGTGAGCTGTGTAGTGAAACCCTGTACTAGATATATAAATGAAAGAAAAAACAATAAATAAATGCATAGAATCATTTGCAACTTTGCATTTTGTTGTTATACTCCTATGGCTAAAAGTCAACTAAATACTAAAGCAATGATAATAAAAACAACATGGTTGACATTGAGAAGTAGCTATATGCTAGATTGTCTTGTAAGTGTTTCACTTGGCTACTGTAAGCTTCACAGTAACTCACTGAGTATATTGCTCTTCATTAGGTATAAAATGTTGGGTTTCAGGTCAGTTCATTTTTGAGGACTCAAATTCTAACTGGTCAAGAAAAAAATGTTGAGTCAAGAGAAAAAGGACTTGAAAGAAGCATTCAAGAGGACAACTGCCTTTTAAGATAGAAATACTCATCTCAACATTTCAAAACCTAGTATTTATATCTACTTTTATAAATGCATGGTAACTTGATGAATTGGGTTTTGAGCTGACAGTTTTCCCAAGTAAAATATAAACAAGGTCCTACCTTCTGACATGAAAACGATATCTCTTTGTTGTAAAATAATTTGCTTACACATACACATACTACTTCCAAGAGATAATAATATGCTGTCTACTTGCAAAATAGATAAGGGAAATTTTGAGAATTTTCCCCCAAATACCACAGTAGCATATATTGCTACATTTATTTCCTTCTATGCTCATGTCTGTTTCATTTGTATATTCTCAGTGGCTCAATTTTATTGTTTTTGTTTTAGCAAAGAGTATGTAACTTATAATGGATGCCCCAAACACATCTGTTTAATGGCAGAATGATTTAACTTACAGAGTTCATACTTTCCTTGCAGGTTGAAAGCATAATTCTCAACTAGACCATAAGCCATCCATAGTTATTCAAGTCACACACCTGTTTCCTTACATATCATTGCTGAAATACATTTTATATTTTCTTACTCTGCATCCCTCTTAGATTCGAGGTGTTCTGTTAAAAAAGCAATATGACTTCAATTTGTTTTTATGTTCATCTTTGCAAAAGTAAAAATGAATCATTGAATAAGCTCAATTGCATTGTATTATAATATGGTACAAACGAATCATAGTCTCATGTTGGCATCATTTAATCAATTATTCCAGAGCATCAGCTAATGTTATAACGACTGGAAAATGGAATATGTAAGGGACGTATTCTGCAAGAACAGCATAAGCACAAATTGAAAATGTGAATTAAAGGTATTAGTATACTGTTAACTGCTAACAAATGGGTCATTCTCATTTTCTTCAGACCATCCTTAATTGGAGGAAAGTCAAGCAGAAGGGCTCTCCTAAGTCCCACCTTTGGGCTTTCTCCTCCCTTTGAGTATGTACCTTTGAGCGTGGACCAGCTGAGGCTGAGGGCATCTCCAGTCTCCTTTCCCACATCTTCACACGCACCCTTCCCTCAGACACGCCAGTTGATGTGAAGTTTCAAGTGTGGCCAACAACTTCCTGCCTTTGCCAGTGCTGCTCCTCAGGGCTACACAGCTCTCACTGCCACAGCTCTGAATCGCGCGTCAAGGCATGCTGAGAATCCTGGAAGCCTTTCCTTACTATCTTCTGAATGAGGTGTTCCTTCACACTGTTACCATTTCCTTTCTAGCTATTGATTGAATCAGTGGAGCATAATTTCAATACTGATTTTCTCTCTTGACAATCATTTTCTCATTTGTCATTCTTTAGACTTCTTCAGAGGTGTACCTTGTTCTTCTAGATATGCTAGTATAGCTTCACTATGTGAGTTTCGTAAGCAATGTCTGTTTAATGAAATTTTAAGCATTCTCTTTGTTGTCTTTCGGATATTTAAATCGTGTCTCTTAAACTATTACATGTTTTCACCTGGGATCCCTATAGCTCAGAGACAGCTCTGGGTGGAAAGGAAAATAAAACGACTATATTTGAATTGTACTCATGTTTCTAGGAATTAAATTCTTAGTTATCAGTTCACTAAAAATCACATGCTAAGTATACTAATTTGTTATTAACATAAATTGCAGTAGAAAATGCCATTATTTCAAAGTAGGAACTCTGTTAAGTTCTCCTTCTATTAGTCACTGACTTAGTAACCACAGTTCCTTGTCTGTACAGTGGAACTAACAATAAAGAACTCAGATAAGGTGTAAAAAGCTTAGTGCAAAAATCTGGTACAAAGCGCCATCATAAGAACAGTATCACCTGCCTTGGAAAATTAATCTTTGATGATAGATTAGATAAATAATTTCATAGAGTTCTTCAAACTGTAAAGTGCAATCTAAGCGTCACATATTAGTACCTGATGAATAAAACTGCCGCTTATTATTTACCTATCTTTAAACAGGTGGAGTTTTGTGATACCTTATTCCCCAGCAGTTGGCTTTCACCATGCAGCTGCCGCCTGGGGAAGATCCTTTATTTTTACAGGACCAGTTAAGGATTGCTAAGTAGGCAAGACTTCCTTGAAGCAAACGTCCTCTTGTTTTTCCCCATCTCGGAAGAATGCCAGCAAATGCGCACTTTTCTGTACCTAACGACAGAAGTGGCTTGCAAACGCTATCCATGCTATTGGTGATGGGGTTGTGGCGCTCAGAGTTAGTTATTGTTCAATTTCTCCCGTGTTAATTTCTCTCAGCTCCATCTCTGTGATGGCCTGGTCACTGCACACTCCTGCCATGTTGAATGAACCGTTTTTACTCTCTTGGAACTAAGTACATAAGTAACAGAAGGGCAGAAAGAAACTGCTAGGTGGTTCCGGGACCGCGAAATCCGCACAGACGCGGCAAGCTGCAGGTGCTGCCGCGCGACGCCCACTGGAGGCCAGAAACGGCAGCGACCGCGCGGTCTGCCAGCCACAGGGCTGGCCGGCCGGCCGAGGGCTAGCAGTGCCGGCCGACCGGCAGGCGCGGAAGTGCGGGCTGAATGTTTACATTACACAACCTGTTTCCAGTCAGTGGCATCCCAACGCAGCAAACAGTCAAGCTGCGTTCGCGCGGAGCCAGTGTCATTTCCCAATATTAACTATCTTGCTTCTGCGTCTGCAGAAATAAAATTGTTTCCAGAGAAAGCCGCTCTCCTTTTTCTCTCGCGTATGTTCAAGAGGACTTTTATAATTTGGCCTTCACCAGAGCGTCAACAGCAGCACTGAAAGGCGGGCGACTTTGCAAAGTCCCGGCGGAACCCAGGCCCGCTCTCCGCGCCCGCGTTTAACCTGGGGAGAGAATTCTGGCGCGCGCCGCCCGACTGCGCCCCGCCGCCGAAGCCGGGGCAGACCCCCCGCCCCCGCC
>NW_004524746.1:4263880-4282296 GCF_000260255.1 Octodon degus | reverse complement strand
GTGTTGCTCGCGGCAGGCGCCACAGGTTCCCCACCTGCGCCGGGCGCCGGGCCGCGCCGCCTACCGCGCGGGCTCTGAGGGGCTCGGCCGAGGGAGTCCGCGCCCCCCGCTAACTCCGCCCCCCGCACCCCCCGCAGCTCCGCCCGCGCGCGCCGGGAGGTGGAAAGCGCTCGGGCTCCAACTCGACGTGTCCGGAAAGCCCCGGCCACTTTCCCTTTCGCTCTGCGGCCGCTGTCCGCCAGCCCGCTGCGTCCTCGGACCCTCGGCTGCAGCCGCCCGGGCTGAGGCGCCTGCGGATCCCCCTGCACCATGCTGGACCCGTCTTCCAGCGAAGAGGAGTCGGACGAGGGGCTGGAAGAAGAGAGCCGCGATGCGCCGGGGGCGGCCGGCGGCTCCCAGCGAGCAACCCCGGCCGCGGCTCGGGAAGGGCGGCGGGACGCGCCGGGGCGCTCGGGCGGCAGCAGCGGCGCCACCAGACCCGGGAGCCCCAGCCCCTCGGGGCTCAGCGAGGGGCGAGACGAGCCCGAGCGGCAGCTGGACGAGGAGCAGGAGCGCAGGATCCGCCTGCAGCTCTACGTCTTCGTCGTGCGCTGCATCGCGTACCCCTTCAATGCCAAGCAGCCCACGGACATGGCTCGGCGGCAGCAGAAGGTGAGTGGCGGGACCTGGCGCCTCTTGCAGCCGCTTCTACCCCCGCTGTTCTCCCAGGAGAGCTGTGCTGCGAAAGGCAGGGCACTGGCTTTTTGGGGGTCTTTGGTGGCCCGGGAATCTTTGCGGGGGGCAACATGACCCTTTTGCCTCACTATAGCGGGACCGTCTTCTCCCCCCGTCGGGTGCCGACAGGAGCTGTCGGCTTCTTCTTCTCCTAGACCCAAACGCACTCAGAACCAGCTCTGCAGTAGTAATTTCAACTATCCAGGCCCCGCTGTGACCAAATTAGAACGCAATTGCTATCAACTTTAATTTCCAACAGCAGGGCTGCATAAATGTCCACCCAAGCTGGCGTGGGGTTGCTGGCGCTGGGCTGTCTTTGCTGTGGGTCAGCGTGAAGCATATAGAGCTGCAACACTTTTCCTCTGCTGGGTAGAGAGAGATCTTGACTGGGGCTAAGGGATTCCTTGGAGAAGAAAAAAGGAATAAAAATTGTAAGTTTCCTGTTTTGTCATTCAAGCAGGACATCAAATATAAACACTAAAGAAGAGGTACAGCGTTGTAAAGCTGTAGGTGAGTTCTGGGCTGGATAGGCCTGAGGAAGCCTCTTATTAATGGAAAACAAAGAATTGGTGCAAATGCTTTGTTTTTGGCTCTGTCCCCAGAGATAGAGTTTGTGTCAGATGAACGTTTTCCCAACTCTAGTTTTAAAACAAGCCCCCAGTGTTCTGATGTTTTGTAGCAGACAAAGGTAAGGACTGAAATTGTCCTAATTGGAGATATGTCTACAGTAGAAACTGTGTAGAAAATCTTTTAGTAGAATGCTGAACCTAGAAGGATCTGCAGAAGTCTCTGAGTCCTGTTTGTGCTAACAGGTGGAGACCCGCAGAGACTGTAGCTTGTTCAGGGCCTATTTGGATGCACAGTTACTTAGTACTTTTCTGAAACACTAACTTAAGTGCTGTGAGGCATCTTTCAGAACTTCGCAGATTTTCTGTAGTGACTTTTGAATATAACTGTGGTTCAAAATAGTCTTCCCTACTTTTCCTAACATACTGTTACTCTTTCCCCAAACCCTGCTTACCCCCATTTGTCCAAATTTTACTTTTTATTGATATATGATTGACACATAAAAAGCCACATATGTGTGTATGATACAACTCATTAAGTTTGGGAATAAGTACACATCTATAAGACTGTAATTGACATTGTATTGTATACTTAAATTTTTCTGAGAGTATATATTTTATGTTAGGGGGTCTTCCTAACTTTTAAAAACGTGCGCTTGGGCCAGGGAGATAACTCAGTGGCAAATGCAAAGTCCTGAGTTTGAGTCCCAGATACCAAAAATAAATGGAGAAATAAAAACAGGCACTATTTGGGTTTATGAAATCCTTGGAATCTTTAGTGTTCCCATACAGCTGAAGGCTAATCACACAGATCCTTTAGGTAACCTAATGCAAAAAGGAGTTCACAAACATGGGAAGTTAGAACTGCTAGAGACCAACCAGCTCTATGCAGAATCTTCATGTTGAAGGAGGGACACAGGTCAGAGGACAATCTCCTGGCTTGGGATCACTTGGCATGATGATTAAAGCCACTGTTTCTCAGGTCAGGGTTGAACGTGCTACGGCAGTGGCGGTGAGCCTGTGGCACACGTGCTGTAGTGGGCTGTTTGATATATTGGAAGCTTTCAAAGGTTCATCATCTCTGCCTGGTGGTATTTTTGTGAGCCTGATTTTTCGCCCCCGGATGCGCTCATCAGTCCTCCTCTGTAGCTCCTGCTGAGACAGCTTCTAAGCAGTGGCCTGTTGCACCCGCTTCATGCTATAGGGCAAGCAATTTTGAACCTCGCTAGTCCTCCTTAAAGTTTTCAGATCTATTTTGTGGCATAATTTTATACCAAGTATATGAATATTAACCAGTCTCACCTTTCAGATGACGCTTAAGCTTATGTTTAGTCTGTCAGAGTGTAAAAATAAAATTCAGTGAAATTAAAAGGCTATTTGTATTTGTGGTATTATCCTGGGAGATGCTTTTGGGAAAAGTTATCTGCTAGTAGTTGATGTATCCTGTGAATCTTTGCTGCTGTTTGTTAATGGAGACTGCCAAGGTGTTCAAATAATGCAACTCTGACTCCTTTTGAAATAGAATGCTTCTCTGCAAATTATTTGAATTGGCAGGTAGATGCCTTCATAATAGTACCGAGGAGCCTACTGATACAGCTTTATCCAGATATTGCTAAAAATAATCCCAAACATTAAAAAAGAAAACACTACGTGTTATTAGAAATATTTAGAATGCTTATAATTGTTTTAAATGTTGAGAACTTCAAGTGCACTGAAATGAACTTTTATCAACTATTTTTATTAGAAGGGAGTCCCTATAAAAACCTTGGTATTTCTTGTTTAAAACTTACTCAGAAGGGCCCTCTCTATTTTTTCTTTTTAAAATATATGCTGCTTGCTACAGGGAGCTGGAGCAATTCTTGGCAGCCAAGTTTCCTCCTAGGACAAAATGAAATGGGAATTTAACTATGTTCATGTGAATTTGAGGCACAAGCCAATAATTAATGCCAAAAACTTACTTTAAATCTTGAATTATACAGTTGGGTTATATAAAAGAAGTAGCAGGATAATTGCAAAATCACTAATCCATTGTATATTTTTAATTCTGTGTCTTCAAGTAGTCAGACATTCAGTTAAAAGTTTTAATAGCTTAAATTGTTGTCATTGAAATACATGTTCCTGCTCACCCCTCCCAACTTTCAGAATTTTTAGACTCAGAAATTTGGATCTGAAAGGGTCCTCATTTTATAAATGAGGAAAATTAATCACAGATAAGACTTTTGCCTGGAGTTCAGCACTCAGGTTTCTCAAAGCCTTTTCACTGTTAAGGTCTGATTTTTATGAGCCAGAACTGAGCTGTAGGGTTGTTTATTGTTTTTCACTTGGCAAAAATGGGCCACAGAACTAAGAGGTTGTTCCATGGACTGTCTGAGAAAGGGTAATAGCATTAAGTCACAGTTAGCTAAAATGTGTGTCCTTTTGCTAGGTATTTCTCTTCAGCAACAGCAGCGATCAGCCAGCTTATACTAGTCAGGGCCTCTGATTGACTTATCAGTGGCTTCACAGAAAATCCAGGGGGTGATGGGCCGCAGCCCTGAGACAGAGCCCCTTACTGGTGGTCACATCATCTAAGTAAATATTTCCAGGCCTGCATATGACAGGAGCATGAAGCCACAAACAGCCATCACGAAATGATTTCAGTAGTGACTCGTGCTTGGGTGGCTGATGCTTATTTCTTTATTTTCTTGCCTTCATACCGTCACAGTGCTAACAGCAGTTATGGAGTCTGAATGCTCAAGCTCGCTGATGGTGAACCTTTTAGAGGTGGCTGCAAAAACAAATAGCCCATCCCAGCACATATGCCATAGGTTCCCCACCCCTGGGCATTGAAGGTGAGAACAGTGTGGAGTCTAGAAAAATAATAACAGACCTGGCAAATAAAGTATACAGAATAAAGGCAACTATTGTCAGGCTGTGGCAAACATTGGAGATCTAGAGGAAAAGTAAGAAGTTCTTGGTGGTTAGAAGGTAGGGTAGCTATGAAAAGCATGACGGGTAATAGAAGAGGTTACGTATGTTCACTCATAGGGTGCGTTTATAGACTGCAGATCTAAGTTTAAGACTACGTTTATAGTGTGAATAACTTAAAATGCTGATAGTTTGGGTTAACCAAGATACTTAGGTTTGTAGTCAGTGATTTCTCTGCTAATGATTGGTTTTTAGTTAGTAAAAATCAGATGTTGGAAAATAGCTGTTTTTTAGAACTATATATAATGAAGAGGGAATTAAGAAAGAAGATAATGGTGCCTAAAAACTTTCTGTACGATTCGTATGCTCTCATTCTTTGCATTTCTGTGTGCACTGCCATTTGTAATTATACTAATATGTCTTGTTAAATAAACCTTTTTATATAATCAGTTCCACCGCGTTGTAGGTTTTCTTTGATAACATCAAGCGGTGTGTGCCAGTGGTGCTGTAAAAGTGCAGAAGTATCTCAGGCAAAATTCGTCTGTAGGACGGTGTTGTGGGGAGATAGTATTAGGTTAAATAATATGTACATGGTTTTAGCTGCCAACTCTCATTTCAAGGTGATCCTACAGGTTGAGCGTCACTAATATAAAAATCGAAATTCCTAAAAGCACCCAGATCTGAAATTTGAGAGTTGACAAGTAGAAAATTTCCCACGATTTCATCTGCCCAGTCATATTTAAAATGAGGGCACACTAGAAACATTGTATAAGATTACCTTCAGCCTATGTGCATAAATGAATTTGGAATTTAGACTTAGATCCCAGTTCAAAGATATCAAGACATTTAAAAAAACAAAAACAAAAACAGAATCTCCCAGATCCTGAAAGATTCCTGGTCTCAAGCAGTTCAGAAAAGAGCTACTTAACCTGTACCATGACAAGGCCACTTTTATTTCCCTTTACAATGGTAGTTTTTTAATCTTCTGATTATGTAGGTGATCCCCACACTCAGAGGAAGAGCCAGCCTTGTTAACAGCAATGAGCTATAGGTTGCAAAGGCCGAAGTTGCCCTCCCTTTGGGATTTAAGATACAACTGTGGCGGGAAGCTGTATATTCTTAGCAAAGCAACATGAGTCTCAGATTCAATTCATGCCTCAAAGACTTCCTGAAGTATAGGGTGAAGGAAATTCAAAGGCAAAGTAAAAAGGTCGTCTACTCCTTTGTGGAAACTAGTGTTCCTAAATGTGGATTGAGACCTCTTTTCTAAAGAAAGCCATAAAAATGGAAATACCTGTTGGTACAAAACAGGCTTCAAAGAGACCTTCCTAGAGCCGCTATCAAACTCCAGGTGTCCTGAGATGACAGCACTTAATTTGGAGGAAAGTATTGTGCTCACGAGAACTAAAATGAATTAAATGATACTGATCACTGCTTTTATCAAAAATGAAATCAGCTATTTTGATATCACGACTGCTTATAAGGTCAAATAAGATATTTTACACTTTTCCCTCTTTTTCATTTTGTTTTTAATGGAAATGGCTCCATTCATTTGTACTTGCATACGAGTTTGTAAGGTCATATAGACTTTGAAAACAAAATCGAGAAAGTTGTTGGCCAGGTTGTAAAGTATCAGACTTCCAAATGGAAAATGTTGTAAGTTATTATTGTGCTACCTTATGTGCATTTCAAATTAACTTGAGACTTTTTAAGAGGTAGATGTAGGATGCCACTCATGATTTTACTGTCTCAGTCTGTAGGCGAGGAAAGACCTAATGACTAAAAAATAGTAGGAACTATCAGTGGGGCAAATAATATTCTCCTGAGTGTAATAAGTATTCCTGCATCAAGCTGTGAAATTATTGCCCCAAATCTGTAACATTTCATTTTATGATCAGTTTATTTAGTTACCTGAGGGCCTTTTTATGATTTCTTAGGAAGAATTTTGTTCTTGTCATCGGCTGCATATTCGGGTCACCCGAAGTGCTTTTAAACATTTAATTAACCAGGTTATACCCTCAGCTACTTAAATTAGTCTCTGGTGTTTGTAGGCTCAAAGCTTGCCAGGTGATTTCAGCATTCAGCCAAGGTTGAGAGCCACGGTTGTAAAGAAAAGTTATGGAAAACAGTTTGCCTCTTGCTAGGCTGGGTGACAGTCCTGGACAGCGTTTGCATGGCTGGGTGAGACTACTGGTTAGTAAGTGTGAATCCCACACTAAGGAAAAGGCAGTCGATTAGTCCAACCAAGGACCACAAGAGGACACCTAAAGTGTTTTTTGAGTCAGTACAGTGGGAAGTATTTCCTTAGATGTTTACAAGGTCTTTAATTAGATGATATGCCGGAGGCTATTCAGTTGTATTAGCAATTATAATTTATTTGTTATAAAACCTCAGATACATCCTTATATTAGCAAAAACACAAAGTAAGTATTGGACCCTGAGGGTAACAGTGGTTGTTGCCTTCCATCCTGCCTGGAACAGGGAAGGAGAGTAGAGCAGGGTCTTGGAATTGGAGTCCTCCCTGAGCACTGCCTCACCCACTGCACGGACAATAGCTTCACTGGCGGGGGGGTTGCCTCTTCCTATACAGTAGTGATGCACACAGGTTTTTCAAGAAGTTACCTTTAGAAGGTGTTCTTAAAAAAAAAAAAAGGCATTCTTAAGTAACATGTCTTAATGAAAATCATTAAAACTATTTAAAGAAAGATTTAAGAGTGTTTTGCTCTTTTCTACTGTTTCTAAGACTAATAGGACAATACAGAAAAGCTTCTGGGAGTGTCCTACTTTAGAAGGCATCATATTGTTTTTGCTTCTAGAAATTTTATCATATCATTTTTGTGACTTGATAGTTTTTATATTCATCACCTTAAAGTGGTGATGAATTTTTATAATGGAAATGTTACTAGGCCAAAGGGTCTGAATGATTTAAAGGCTAACTTTACCAATATAGCAACTGAGATGATATTTAATTCACTTCTTTCTGATTGGTTGTAAGGATGAATTTGTATGCCTGTGGTCTAATCTGTGGTCTAATGACCTTTTTTCAATTGAGCCTTTGGCTTTGCATATTAACTGATAATTTTTTTTTTTTTTTTTCGGAACCAGGGATTGAACTCAGACCATTGCACTTGTCAGGGAAGCACTTATTCCTCTGAGCCGTCTCCCCGGCCCCCATAACTGATAAAATTTTAAGGATAGTATTCTTTTGTTGGGGGTATTTCTCTACCAGTCTGCCTTTTACTTTGCATTCAGGTATATTTCAGTTGCTCTTTTTCTTAATTTCTTATTTCTTTTATTTTATGCACTTAGATGATCAATTAGCTGTCTGGAAGAAATTTGAGGCAAGGAATTGAATTTTTCTCACAAACAGCTAAACAGTCTGCAACTTCAATTTTGATTAAACTTTACTTTTATTACTAAGCTTTATGACTAGATTGATCATATTGTTTCCTTCATTGATTGTTTTGTCAGCTGTTGAGCTGCTACTATGTGGATTTTATGATATCTACTGTTTTGAGGATATAGTAAGGAATTAAACATCATCTTGTGTGCTCATGTTTAATAATTTTATATAGTTTTGGTATGCATATAAAATTCCCACGTGGAACAAGGAAGAAGACTAAAGCAGGGTCTTTTTACATCAATTTCTGGTTTAGGCAAATGATTAATCTCTTTTTTCCAATTGACAGTACCATGTAATTTTAATTTATAATAGCTATATATTTTAGATTCTGATATGGTTAGTTCCCTGCTCTGTTCCAAAATTTCATTACTGTCATCTTTTTTCCCTTTTTCCTTTTAAAAACACTATAACAAACACAGCATATTGCTGGGCTTCTTTCCTAGTAATTATTCACTATGTGAATACATTTCATTTTTCAGGATCCTGGATTCTTCATTTGTTGAATAGGGATAATGATCTCATAGAATTCTTATTATGACTAAATGAGATTATGCATAGTGCCCACTACATGTATATACTCCAAATTGCACTGTATCATCTTTAGTTGTCAATTTACTAATTGACACTTACTAACTGACAATTTACTAATGAACCATTTTGTTTATTTATTTATTTGAGGAACCAGGGATTGAACTTGGACCTTTGCACTTGCCAGGCAAGTGCTTGTTCTACTAAGCCATCTCCCCAGCCCTGTAATGAACTATTTTAGAGAAATGTTGCTCAGTAAGAGCACAGGACATCTTTACGTTGTTTCTAGGCTTGTTTGCAATATTTTATAGAGCTTTTCATTATTTTATAGCTTTTAGTACAGAGATCCCTTGTATTCATAATCAGTATTATTTTATTTGTTCCTTGGTCTTATTGTGGCTTAATTTTTCTATAACCTATCTAATTATGGATAAATGAGATACTCTAATTTTTTGTGTTATAACTGGTCATGCTGATTAAACATGTTGATGGCGCATAAATTATTATTTAGTGTTGTTCTTTCTTTTTTTTTATGTATTTAGTTCAAGGTCTTCAGGGTACAAGGCCCACAGGGTCTCACTACACAGATCAGACTCATAGTGATCCTCCTGTTTTCAGCCTCCCAAGCACTGGGATTACAGGCACACACCACCATGCCCAGGCTCAGTTGCTGTCTCAGTGAGCCCTGGAGGTGGTGCCAGCACGGCAGGCTGCCTAAGCAGGTGCGTTAACCCACTGAGCTATCAGGCTGGCCCTAGTGTTGTTCTTCCTAGGTTGTCGAGCTAAGTGGTTGAATGGCGAGCTGAGGCAGGTAGCTTTTGTCTGGTCCTGTACACCTCTGCTCCAGACATTCCTGTGGGCCTTCCAGTGTCCTTGTGGCCATCATTATTCTTGATTTTGGCTGTATTAGGGAATCCCTTTGGTGCTTTTCCAGTGAATTGATTAGAATTTCAGGATGGATATTCCTTATTGTTTATGTATTTATCCTTTTATATTTTATTACATCATCATGATAAAAATGTCAATAATTATTAAATGTGACCTTTTTTCCCATTTGTATTTTGTTACATTAAGATGATAAAACCATCAATAATTGTTCAATGTTACCATATTTATTTTCCCATTTACCTATTGAAATGATTGATTGTTTTGTTAATGTGTCAGCTTGCCATATTTCCTAGTACTAAACCATATTTACATATGTAAGGTAATTTATATCTGATTATGATATTTTAGTACATCTTTAACTTTGGGTTCCCATAGTTTAAATAATTTTATATTTAGATTAATAAGAGGCTATCATTTTTTGTGTTGAACTGTTATTGCAGGTTTGACTTTAAAGAATAATGGTGCTAAATTAAAAGCATTTTACTTTTATCTATGTTCCAGAGTAGTTATTTCTGTTGTTATAATGTGTAAAGTATGTGATACTTGGATTTTTGAAAGAATCCCCTCACTAAATTATTATAATTAGAACATATTTAAATTTTTTTCTTTAGTTTTTTGTCATATTTTAATCTGGAATAAAAAAGAATCCTAATTGCCTGAATTAGAATGTTGGTGGTAGGTTTTCAAGCATGTTAGCAGAGTTTAACTTTCCAATTACTTTTTTCAGTATCTTCTATGTTTGTTGTAAATCTTACTATATATTTTATCCCATTATAAAAAAGTTGATATTGCTTAATTTTTTTCCTCTTTTTTAATTTTTATTATTTTTTGACCATTCTTACTGGTTTATATCTGAACAACTAATTTGAAGATAACAATATGTGATATAACAACCATTGTTGAATTCCTGTCATTTTGTTCAGTGAAATTCTGTATTATTTTAATTTTTTTTTACTGTTCTTTGTATTTTCTTTATAAATAAAATGAAAAAGAGTTTATTAGATTTGCCAATTTTGTTTTTTAAAATACCCATTAAATTTATAAGTTCTACTGTTTTATAATCAACGATTTCTGACTTTTGTTCTTGTTTTACTTTTAAAAGCAATGTTAGGGGCCGGGGAGATGGCTCAGGGGAGATGGCTCAGTGGAATAAGCACTTCCCTGGCAAGCATAAGGGCCTGTGTTCAATCCCCGGTTCCGGAAAAAAAAAAAAAAAAGCTAAAAGCAATGTTTTAGGGAGACAGGGAGGTAGCCTAAACACCTGCCTTGCAAGTGTAAGGACCTGGGTTCAATCCCCACTACTGCGTGCCATGCTGGCCACTGAAATTCTGTGTGATGGTGTGCGCCTGTAATCCCAGGGCTGGGAGGCTGAGATGGGGATCACTGTGAGTCTGAACTGTGTAGCAAGACCCTGTACCAAATAAATGCATACTTTTAAAAATTGCTTTAAAGAGGCTAAGAGAAGGGGAAACGGTTATTTTTTTCATCTGGTTTCCCTCGTTTTTAGTATGTACGTATGTATATATGTATGTATGTGTATGTATATATGTGGTACAGGGTCTCACTATGCAGCTCAGACTCGTAGTGATCCTCCTGCTTTGAGCTCCCCAGTGCTGGGATTACAGGCATGGCCGCCATGCCTGGACTTGGTGGCAGCCCAGCGTACCCAGGGGAGGGGCCAGTGTAGCATGTGGTGCTGGGGATTGAACCCTGGTCCTTGCACTTG
The DNA here is from genome assembly GCF_000260255.1 of Octodon degus. NCBI lineage: Eukaryota > Metazoa > Chordata > Mammalia > Rodentia > Octodontidae > Octodon > Octodon degus. The sequence continues at coordinate 4,271,564 of NW_004524746.1, read as the reverse complement.
CCTAAGCAGGTGCTTAGTCTGCTGAGCTATCTTGCTAGCCCTTCTTTCATCTGGTTTCTTGATTTATATGCTTAGTTTTCTGTTGTGTACTATAATAATGGAAATATATAAAGCAATGACTTTGCCAGTAAGTACAGCTTGGCATCAGTCATTTTTCTACACTGTGAAACTTGCTCTTAGTTTAATTTTAAAACTTACTCAGATTTTTTTTCTTGAACCAGTTAGTTAATTAGAAGAGTAATTTAAAAATTTCAACTGCTGAAAGATTTTTATTTTCTCTTTAGTAGATTTCTAATTTTATGTTGACAGAGAATGTGGCTTACTGAATTACTCTTGGCATTGTAACTTCTAATTTAAGTCTACCATCACAAATTAGCATATATTCTGAGTTTAGTATTCAAAAATTGCTGTCTAATAAATGGCTTTATTGTAATTACACCTGTCTTCTCCATCTGTCATTAATCCTACGTATTAATTTACCTCACATTTCTGGCTGTGTTTAATGCATAAATTTTGATGCTAGATTTTTAGTAGTATATAGTAGTAAATGTATACATATAATGTAAAAAGTAATTCCTTTTGACCTTTTAAAGTGTATGTTGGACAAGGATTCTACTTTATTCAAACTTAATACTGAAATGACTTTCTCTTGAAGTGATTGATCAGACATTCTGGTAAGTGTTCACATTGTAATATACACTCATGTATGTATATACATGTAAACACATATGCACATGTGTCGCTTTGCCTAAATGTATGTACAGACAAGAGTTTTGAATTATTTTGCATTTAAATTACAAGGTGTGATAAAATACAGCAAACATAGTGTGCGTACTGTTTCATGGAAAGGTGGGCTTCTTCAGTTCAGTTTGAGAAACAGCACGTCAGATCTGCAATGGTGTGTGAGAAGCTTCAGTTTAGAGGAGTGAAGTGTGCTGAAAATCGTAGGTGTGCACAGGTTTCAGTGGACTCGCATGGTTGTGTTACTGTGTTGGCTCACATTCCACCTTTTCAAGAAATGCCATCATGGGAGATGACACTTGGGTCTGTAGGGATGATTCTGAGCAAGGTTCAGCGTTCTCCACGCAAATTACCCAGGTGGTCTCATGCGAAAGCAGTGCATCGGTCAAGATCTAAAATCAAGGATAGTGCTTGTATTTTTTGACCTTGATAGAATTGTGCCTGCAAAGTTTGCATTCACAAACCCCACAGGGAACACTGACTGTTACTATTTTTAAAAATGCACATAGAGAGTGACCTAAGAAAGAGTTTCATCTTTCATCATGGCAATGCTCCATGCCATTCATCACTTCTGCTGCAGCAGCTTCACACAGATAAAAACGTTACAAGAGCTGGGCAAATAGCTCAGTGAATTAAAGCGCCTGGTAACAGGAGCAGAGGCCCGTGGTTCAATCCCCAGGCCTGCTGTGCAGGCCCCACACCCAAGTAGCACTGAGACAGTGATTGACACTGGGTATGGTGGTGTGTGCTTGTAATCTCAGCTCTTAGAAGGCTGTAAACAGGTGGATCACGATGAGTCTGATCTAGTAGTGAGACTCTGAACACCTGTAGACCCTTCCCTAAAATAAAACAACACAACAACAAAAAGTTATAGCATGTCCGCATCCACCCTGTCCACAGAACCTGGCACCTTGAGACTTGTGGCTCTTTCCCACAGACAAAATGGCCACGAAAAGTGAAAAGTTGAATCCATTCAGGACATCAAGCCAGCAATGATAATGCAACCAAAGACATGCATGAAAGAGGATTTCCAGAACTGCTTCAGAAAGTGGAGAGAATAATGTGATGGCTTGAAGCACAGGGCTGTTTTTTTTTTTTGTTTTTGTTTTTGTTTTTGTTTTTGTTTTTTTGAAAGGGATTAATGGCAATGTGTCTTACTGCACTAACTAAAAAGAAACATTAAATATTTACAGTACTTTTAAATTAATGCTTCCTATATTATATAATAATTCTTGCCTGGTCTTTGTTTTAATAAGAGAGAAGCATTTTATTAGTCAGTACTGATATTTAATTTATTGATTTCCATGTTGTATACTGTTTTCTATCTTATTTGGATTTGATTTTATATCTTCTGTTATATAGACTTGGTCTTTTTTTTGTCTTCTATTATATAGAAAGCGTCAGGTAGAGTGTGTGTGTTTCACTTTTTCTGAAGATCATTCTCATGGGGGACTTGGCTTCCTGAATTGCAGCAGATTTTAACTGCCATCCTGAGGCCCAGGGACAGACAGAGTAACACGGCACAAATCCTGAGTTGTGGTCGTGATTAATGTTTTGATTCCATGGGTAAAGCACATGCGTATTAAGAGCCTACATCTCCAATTTTGTTTATAGGTTACAAAGTTAGTGTGCATTTTTAGAAATTGGGTTATAGTCTTATCTTTAGTTTATGGTGGTGTGTTTTCCTTATTACAAAATATGCACATTTTTGGATCTGCATAAATTTTTTAGTTGAGAAGGTGGGAAAAATTCTGTTGCTGTGAATCCTGCATACTTACTACTTCAAATTTAGGGAAATATATTCCAAATTTTATCTAAAGAGATGAGCCTTAATTTAGTTCTCCATAAAAAACTTAAAACTCAAAATACTGTGTTAGCTAAGAAGGTTTTAAAAGTGGAGACTGTATCAGAAAGAATTCTGGAGTGTAACAAGACAATTCTCCTTCCATGTGTGAAATGCTTGTTTCTTTAGTCAGATGGGTTGTATGTTTCTGTGAGCTGTAGTAAGTGGGCAGATAGAGCCCAGTCTTGTTCTTTCATTCCTACTTCAACTATATCCAGTCTATGTTGAGATGTTGTATGTAATGAGCATCTATTTGAAGCTTCCTCTAAAGAAATAAAGCTTCCTATTGATTTTTATTATTATTTATTTATTTATTTATTTTTTGGTGGAACCAGGTATTGAACTCAGGCCCATGCACTTGCCAGGGAAGCACTTATTCTACTGAGCTATCTACCCAGCCCACCTATTGATTTTTATCGAAGGTCCTTGTACAGTGTACTTGTGAAGTAGCAGAGTTCAAGATGTCCAGTTAATTATGAAAAAATTAAAATTATGTGATTCCATTGTTTAACACTGTAAGAATTTAAATAGTTTGATCCTAGAATCATAAATCATCTTAGAATCCTAGACTTGGCATTTGACTTGTTAGCTAGATAAGAGATAAGTAATGTGGGGATATATGGTTTCATCCAAAACACATCTTACTATAGGAAGCTAAAATTTGATGAGGGAGATTGAGTTTGTGGTCCTTTGAATAATGGAGGTCCAAATATCAGTTGTTTGGCAGTGGAGGAGGAATTCTGGTACGACAGTTACATTGAGAGTTCTCATATGGACGATCATTAAAGCTCTGTCCTTGGATGAGGTGGCCTAAGATGAGATGATTTTAAAGATGTCTTAAATAACTTCAGGATTTGAGGCAGGAGAGAAGGCTGAGATGCCAAAGGAAATGGAGAAAAAATAGCCAGAAGTGAAAGAACTAGGATGCTTTGTGTCCTAGAAACTAAGGAAAGAACTGCTTAACAAAAACAGGCAAAATCTGGGATTTGAAAATCTTAATTATATATAGCGATTTGGAGAAGACCCCAACATCGGCAACCCTTGCAATTCATTTTAGGATTGATTCCATCGAACCTAGTTGTTCATATATTGGCATTCCATGGGTTTTGTGTGCTGAATTCAGTTTTCCCTTAGTGGGTAAACAGCTTGAGTCTTTGCCTGGTAGCTTTGCAATCCAGCAATTCCACTTCAGCGGTGTTACTCTTTGTATAGAATTTTTTTCAGGGGAAAACTATATAAGTACAAATGTTTGGACACCTGTGTTTATATTTATTGTGCTTTTGCTTTTTTAAACTAAATTAATAAGCATCGATTTCAAATGTGGTAGAGTTGAGTCAAAGTTCATATATACTGTCAGTAAGAAATCTTTGACTTTAATACCAGACACATATTAAATTTAGCTGTTTTCATTTGTGTAAAAAAAGTGAACTCAAAAAATTTACGTAAAAGCTAGAATACACACATGAAAAGCCAAAAGGAACCTGATTATAATTTAGCTCAGTGGTAATGGACCATTTCTCTTCTCTGTTGTTTCTTTCCTTTCCTGGTTTGAATTTCATATTTTCAGTGTTCCGTGTTGTTAGGGGAACCCTATCATCTGTGGGGTGCACTGCAGGATCTGCCACTCCTTGGGTTTCTAAATTGCTACTCCCAACCCTTAAAATGGGGAATGCTGTGAAGGGTATGTGAAGCAATTTATGAACATTACAGGGTCTGGTATGGATTTTCAAAATATTTCATTTCACATTTAAAAAAATACTTTTAATTCAGAAAAGTTTTGTTTTTAATTTAGTCAACAAACACTGCAGCAGCATTTGAACAACTGCGTTGTGGTGGGCATTATTTTAGGCCCTGGGGTTTGGGTGTGGAAGGACAGCCCCTGTGAAAGGATGTTCTGTAGAGAAAAGGAATAATGAACAAATACATATGAATACCTCACTGTTAAGAGATAGTGTGCGAAGTTTTAGTTTTAGTAGCTATTGAACAGGACTTGAATTAAGAAAAGGACTGAGCTACTTGGAGATTGGAAGAGAATGTCCAGATTTGGAATGAGGATGCTTTTCTTAGAAAAATAAGTGAAGATCCATTTACTGATAAAAGCCTCAAATTTATCCTTTAAAAAAAATAAAAAATCTCATTTGTTTATTTGGTACAGAGTCTTGCTATGCAGCCCGGACTCATAGTAATCCTCCTGTCTCAGCCTCCCCAGCACTGGAATTACAGGCATGCACAACCACACCTGGTCTCAGGGTTGGCACAGTTTGCCTGGGGTTCAGGGGCTGGCATGCATACAGTACTGGGTATCAAACTGTGGTCTTTGTGCTTGCCAGGCAGACACTTAGACTGCTGTGCTGTCTTCCCAGCCCCAAATTTATCCTTTTTTATAGCTGAATAATACTCCACTGTGTAAAAATACCACATCTTCTTTATCCATTCCTCAGTTGATGGGCATTTGGGTTGCTTCCAATATTTAGGTATGACAGATTGCACTGCTGTAAACATGGGTGCACATATATCACTGTGGTATGGTATTTTCAGTTCTGGAAAAATACCCAGGAGGAGTATAGCATGAACAACTAACTTGAAGACAACATTATGCATTACAAGAAATATTGTGAAATTCATATTGTGTTTTTAGTGAAATTCTGTATCATTTGAGTCCTTCTGTTTTAATGTTATTTTGTGCTTTCTTGGAAAAAAAAAGAAAAAACAGTGAAGAGATCCAGGATGACTACGTGGAGCAGATAAGGGAATGTGGGAAAAATGAGTGTGGAGGGGACAGACAGCGGCTAGCCTTGGGCCGGCATGAAATGCTCAGGATAAAGTTATAACCACGGGAATTTTCTGAGCAGGTTCAGGAAATGATCTGATTAAAATTCTAGAAAGATCTGTTTGTGTGGAGAATGAACAGTGACACAACTTCATGGAACTGAAGTCCTCCCTCTAGTGGGTGAGCGTGAAAGCAGAAGGCCAGTTAGGCCTTAGCAGGAATTCAGGTTTAAATGGGGTGGAGGCCTAAGAGGTCATATAGGGTATAGGCAGAGTGTTTACTCAACATTATTGAACTAGATTTGTAAATATATCATGAGTGGTATGGAAAAACTGGTATTTTGAGATTACAGTGTGACTGAATATATTTTTAGCTATTTTATCAGAATGCGTAGCATGTGGCTAAAAGTCTGAGTTTTGCAGAATTTACCACAGAAAACAAAGGTCAGCCACATTCCTCTTCATTTTAAGCCTTAATTATTCATGTTTTTAATTCTTTTAAAAATACCTCAAAAGTAGCAATAAGTTACCTATACTGCTTGTCTTTATTCTTTTTTGATTTTAGCAGTTACTTCCTGTATGGGGGTAGAGTGGGGACTTTGGCTCACTTACACAAGCCTCTGACTTCCTTTTTTCCTACTTTGAGTATTGTTAATTACACAACTGTGTCCTGTTAGTAGACTTCCAATACATAGGCCTTCCCCTTCTTATAAGCAGTAGTTTTAGTCTGCCATGTGGCTATTTCCTTAAAGATAACATTTCTCATCTTCTCCTCTCCTTCTTTCATTAGTGGTGGAACTAAGGATGATTATCCATATCTACAGAGTGTGAAGAACATAGCCCTGGGGAACACAGCCTGGCCTTGTTATTTCTCACATGAAGAAAGGACCAGGTACCCTGAGATCATGTCTTAATAAGAAATTGTAGACCTGAATTCATCCTCGTTTTACAGATTTCAAAAGCCAGGCCAGAGACTTGAGATTTCTCTGAGGGAGTTGGAAAGTGAGTCTTGTCAGATAGGAGCAAGAATGTGACTTACCAGATTGCCCTAAAATTTATCACAGACTGACATGGGATCAGTAGGACCCTACAGTTGTCTGCAACTAAACGTAACGAGGAAACTGAGCTTAGCTAGTGACAAATCTTTGGGCCATGTACCAAAAGGGAAGAGCACCCATTCCTTGGACTCTTCTCACTGGGTGGAATATATGTCTGTGGTAGGCATTAGAAGAGCCATCTAGACAAATTGATGGGCTCTGCTGGTTGAGAATAGCAGAGTAACAAATTAGAGTATATGATCCTGGCAGCTTTGCAGAGGAGTGCCGCCACCTAGCTCGGAATTCTGTGTGTGAGAGAAGTGAACTTCTATTATGTTTAAGCTAATTTGTTTAAATTAACTTACTTAAGAGTAGGTATTGGGTATTTGTTATAGTAGGTCTTGGTTATGTTCATATCCTAACTACAGTTGGCTTTATAATCTAAATAATATTCTCTCCTTTTTATCTGTTTCTTCAACTCTAGAATGATGTTAATATTTCTCTGGCTGACATTGTTATAGGCCAGCCTGAGTCATTTGCCTCTTCTGTTCTGTCTAAAATGTTTCCACCCCTAGGTAAAACATTTGCTATTCTGGCTTCCCTTGCAGGTACATGTGGCCATAGGACATGTATTTTGTTATATGACACGAGAAACCATCATTGTTGACATTGTTCCTTCCCCTACCCCTGTAAGTCTAGAGCGTAACAGTCATGTCTGGAGCCATAGCCTAACAACCATTTGTGACTGAGAAAGCTACTAAGGGAATTTCTAAGGTATGGGTTCAGCTACACGTGAATCTGAATCCACTGCCATGAGTACCTGCCTCTAGAATACTTTTCAGCTTCAGATCTCACACTTTAAATTATTGACTCTACAAATGAAGTCTACTTAATAGTGTCAAGGTTGACTACTTTTCACTGCACTAGCTTATAGAACGCTTTGGTCGTATTTTTATTCATTTACTTTCTCTCTTTTTTCTTTTCTTTCTTTTTTTAAATTTTGTTGGTACAGGGTCTTGATCCACAGTTCTGGCTCATAGTGACCCTCCTGTCTCAGCCTCCCCAGTGCTGGGATTACAGGCATGTGCCACTACATCCAGTTTTTGGGCTGGCACAGTGTGCCTGGGGTTCTAGGGCTGACATGGCATGTGGTACTGGGAATGGAACGTGGATCTTGGCACTTGCCAGGCAGGCACTTAGACGACTGAGCTACTTCCCCATCCCTTGCTTACTTTTTTAGAATGAATTTAGGACAGGGTCTACAGGGTCTGTAGGGTCTACAGGGTCTACAGGG
>NW_004524746.1:4254137-4263748 GCF_000260255.1 Octodon degus | reverse complement strand
AGGGTCTACAGGGTCTACAGGGTCTACAAGGTCTACAGGGTCTATAGGGTCTACAGGGTCTACAGGGTCTACAGGGTCTGTAGGGTCTACAGGGTCTACAGGGTCTACAGGGTCTGTAGGGTCTACAGGGTCTACAGGGTCTACAGGGTCTGTAGGGTTTACAGGGTCTACAGGGTCTACAGGGTCTATAGGGTCTACAGGGTCTACAGGGTTTACAGAGTCTGTAGGGTCTACAGGGTCTACAGGGTCTCACTACATAGATCAGACTCATAGTGATTCTCCTGTTTTCAGCCTCCCAAGTGCTGGGATTACAGGTGTGCGCTACCATGCCCATTCTCAATAGCCATCTCAGTGTGCCCTGGGGGCGGGGCTGGCATGACACTACTTTTTCTTATAGTTTAATGTTTTTTTTTTCCTCTAGCCTCCTTAACTTCTACATTATTAATCAGAAGTACTCAATATGGATAGCAAACATTTAAGAAAATTTTGAGATATTTTTTGTTTTCTTTGTGATTGGAGGTTATTGTTATAGTGGATAGACTGAAGGATTTTAGAAAGTTGAAAAGCACAATGAAGATTAGTACTTCCTCCCATGTGATATCATGATGTCCTTTTAAGCATTTACTTAGGTATGCAAAACCTGTTGATAATTACTTGAGCATACAGTATAATTCTTTATAAAGTACAGAGTCTCATTTGTATCATTTGAATATGTAGTAGGTATTTTTAGATATATAGACAGCTCTTGATAAATTGAGGGCTATTGAACTTTATTTTGTTAGGAACTTTCTAGAGAGTTGTTCACCATGGTATAGAATAGCGTCACTAGCAGCAATGATGCCTGTGGTATTTGTTTTCCCAATACAGGATGCTTGTGTCAACATTCATTTTCAGCTGTCACATTCCCCTTGATTTTATGGGTATATACAAAAGCTATTTAGCCCTTATTTCAAAATGTCAAAAATAAAGAATAGTGTTGACAACATTTTGTAAAATATTGCCTGACTTCCCTAAACCCAGACCTCTTCATTATATAAGTAGGTGTACCTATCTAGTTTATTTTGTCTTCTAGACCAGTTATGTGTCATTGCTTACATTGTGAAATATGCTTTCTTTCAGTTATTTCACATTACTGTTTATTTCAGGTAGGGTTAGTTATTTTATATTTTTGAAAATGTCTTTGCAGATAATACAGCTGGGCTCTAAATTTCACTTCTGGCTAGGAGAAAGGATTATTTATGTATTTTGAAGGGGGTATATCTGTTAGGATTCAGCAGGAAATAGCTGTTTTACTTCAAGAGACAGTTCCCATGTTACACAGTTGGACAAGACTGAGGAAACCCAGGAGCAACAGTGAAGCATTCAGGGACTAACTGCAGCAGAAAGGGAACTGCAGGGATGAAGTGGCAGAGGGAGGGAGCTGTGGCCAGAACTGAGTAGGCACTGCCGTGGCAGGAGAGATGTTTATGTGGAGCTGTGAGCAGTAGTGAGGAATCTAGTCACTGTCAAGTTCTACACAACAGGGAGGAAGCCAAGTAGTAAAGCTCCCGTCATCTTCCTGTCTCCTTCTGACTCTGTGCAGGAGCATCCTCAAAAGAGAAACCCAAGAAAAAGGCAACATGAATGCTTAGTGGTCATTACTCATTATCCTCCGAGGACACAGGCAGGGTAGAGAACCTGGGAGAGTAGATTTGGAGGGTGGGGTGGTGTATATAGGACATAGGATGCGTGTTTGAGTAGATTTGAGTCAGTATTCCAAAGGGTAGCAGTAATCTCTGTTTCTGTGTGTTCTCAGATATATCCTTCCCGGAGCTGCCTCCTCTCTTTATCTTGAATGGTGTTTGGACAGAGGCTAAGAGTTGTCATCCTTTGTAGTTCTTTTAAATTAGAGAGTCATTTTTCTTTTTCATCCATGGCACTATGATTCTTATTTTCTGAATTACAATCGTAAAATGAGGATCATATCTTATTCTACTCTTTTTAGCCTTGTTTTAAGCATCTGCTCCACACTTTACAACAGAATATTGTGTACCTCAATCCCACATCCACAAGAAAGAAGTCATTGTTTCTGTATTCACTCTGTTTGAACCTTTCATGTGTACCTTTGTAAGAAAGGGTATGTGCTGAATTTTCTGCTACATGCAGGTCTGAAGCATGCTTTGTTTTGGTTGGGAAATTGGCTAGGCATCGTGCTTGGAGTTGGACTTCTCCCTCTGACCTTCGAAGGCATTACTCTACTGTCTTCTAACATCAAATATTGCCAACTAGAAGTTTGAAATTTTGTTTCATTCATTATTAAATGACCTATTTCTTCTCTTCTCACATACTTTGTTTTTGTCTTTGTCCTTAAGTATTCTAAAATGTTAAGATAAAAATGTTAGTTTTAAATAATTGTATGCAAGGGCCTATGAAATAGTTCAGAGTATTAAGTACCTGTTAGACAAGCACAGGGATCAGGGTTCAATCCCGGGCACTGCATGCCATGCCAGCCCTGCCCCTGCAGCCACCGAGTCTGGATGTGGAGGCGCACACCTGTTATCCCAGCACTGGGGAGGCTGAAAACAGGAGGATCACTACGAGTCTGAGCTGTGTAGTGTGATGCTGTACTAAATACATTTTAAAAAATGTGTGAGGTGTTTGGTTACATTCTGGGTATGGCATCTCTTTCAATTCTTGCATGGTCTTCTACTTTTGTAGAACTTTGGAGGGGAGATAATGGAAAGGAAAGGATGGCCTTTGCTATACTTTAGGACAAAACAGCCTTTCAAAATAATTGTACTGTCTTTGTTAGTACATACTCATAAGTCCCAGAATTTTCTATTTTGATTAATTTTCTAATCATACACCTAAGGTTATCATTAGTGATTTACCTGGTTCTTGCCTTTACTGTAGGTGCACAGCATTATATAGACTACTTTGAAGAATCAAAGAACGTTTTAACAAGATAATCACATCTGTTTAATTAAATGTTTCTTATTTCATGTTTTAATTTTCTGTATGACTTGGAAATTTTGTTTTGAATTCTCTATTTAATAACTGAGCTATTTACTGGAGTAAGTTTCATAAATTCCAAATCGACCTTCATATGAAATATAAAATATCTACCTAGAAAATGGAATTTCAAAAGAAGCTTGTTGCTCTTTTAGGCAGAATGTTTCTCTTAGAGACAATGATCAGATATTTTATATATTGAGAAGAAAAACTTGAAAAGTTATCATCTAATTAATTTTCCAGTTCATCTTAATATATGAATCCCATGTTCCATCATTTAGAAACTTTGTAAGAGTCCTTAGGGGAATTTGTTTTGAAGTAGTGCTATCATTCGTTTAACCAAAACTCAGACTTTAAGTCCTAAACAGTTTTAGGAACCAAACAGTAAGACAACAGTAAGGGGAGTCAAAAGTGTATTCTGAAAAGCTACTGAGATATGTGCTATGGTCAGAGAGAAGCCTAAGTTTAATTAAAAAAAAAAATTGGGGCAGAAGTGCCCGATTCTATTTATGTGCATGGCCCCAGGCTCTGCTCCCTGACCGTATCAATATGTAATGTTTGCAGTAGGTAATACCATCTGTGTTTTTCCCCTAGAGGCAAATGTGTGACAGTGAGAACATTTTAACTTTTTATGGAGCAACTTCTTTTATTCTCATTAAAGAAAGATCCCTTCAGCATATTTGCTTAAGTACTGTACTTTTTACTTGTTTTTTCTCCTTACTGAACCTTGAGCATTTTTTTCCCATTTCAGAATTACATATTGCAGCTCAGAGACCTCCCTGCAGAATAGTTCCAATGTTGGCATGCAAATAGTGTGAAATGTCAACTGTACATAGTGCACCTGAACTATTCATGCTTATCAGGTTCTGAGGTGGTGTTCTTTAGAGAAAGGAGGTTAGAAATCGAGTGATACAGCACGTCTGGCTTTGAAAGAAAAAAGAGTAAGATTAAATGACATTTTTAACTCCTAGACATTTGAGCTCATCTTAGTGCTATTTCTGAGTTTGCTTGGAGAGCATAAGCAGTCTGACCAAAGTGATAGAGTTTGCTAACGATAGTTTTCAAATTTGAACTCAGTTTTCTATGTGTCAGCATGCTTGGGGATTTGCTTTAGGGATTTCCCATTGTGTTGTCTATTTTGCTAATTAATGCCTGTGGTTTTTTTTGTTGTTGTTCTTGTTGACGTTGTTCCTTTGTTTTTCTTTTTTGTAAAAGGTCTTTCTTAAAATTGTTTTATTAGATTTCAATGAATTCGGGAGTATATTGGCTTTTTACAGGATCCCTTAAAGCATTAACTCTATACAATTGAATGTTTCTATCATCAGCAGCAGTTTTGTGAAGGGAGTTATTAAGAATTGTTTTGGTGACTATTTAAACAGTTCTTTATTTTAAAGAGGAAAAAACAATGAAAACTGATACAAAGTTTTGGAACAAGATAGCAGGAAAGTAACAATGATTAATACATTACATCTTGCTATCTTCAAAGTAGTTGCTCAGGTTAAAAGATATGGATGTGAAAAATTAATCAATCAATATAAGCACAAGCTTTTCAATGAACTACAAGAAAGTAGTATTATCTCTTTCTCTCATATATATATATAACCTTTTCCCTTCATTCTCTCTTTTTCCCTATCTTAGTTTCTCTTTCCTTTTGAACAGTTTCTCCACATTTCAAAATATTTATTGAACGTTTTGGATATTATTTCATGTTTCAGCTCCTTATACTAGGGAGACAATATAACACAAATCTGATTATTTTATTTATGAGTATGGTCTCAAGTTGCATCCATTTGCCTATAAAAGTCTCAAGTTTATCTTTTTTATATTGGAATAGTACTACTTTGTGTAAAAATACTACATCTTTTTTATCTGTTTCTCAGTTAATGGGTATTTTGGGTTGTTTCCAAGATTTAGCTATTATAAATTGTGCTGCTATAAACAGGGTGCATATATATCACTGTGATTTGAAGTTTCATATCCTAGAAGAATTCTCCTAGGACAGAACAGAGGAGGAAAATAGCTGGGCCGAATGGAACCCATCATCCTAGTTTTTGAGGAACCTCCACACTGATTTTCACAATAGTTGCACCAACCTATACTTCCCACACACAGTGGAGAAGGTTTTCTCCACAGCTCTGCCAGCATTTGTTATTGGTTGATTTCTAGATGATAGCTATTCTTTCTGGGGTAAGATGGACTCTCAATGTTGTTTTAATTGGCATCTCTCAAGTGATCAATGATGTTGAACATTTTTGATATATGTGTATATTGAATTCAGATGTCCATTTTTGGATTGGGGCTTTGAATTGAATCCTTTGATTTTTTTCAATTTTTTATTGTTCTGCTGGGAAGATAGCTCAGTAGAATAAGTGCTTGCCAGGCAAGCACAGGATCCTGAGTTCAATCCCCAGTACTCAAAATAAAACAAAACAAAAAACCAAAACTTTATATGTTCTATAGATGAGTTTTGTTTTTTTTTTAATCTGAGAGACAACTTGCTAAAACTTTTTCCAATCCGCGAATTGTCTTTTCACCCTGTTGGTGATTAATTTTGATGTGCAAAGGCTTTTTAATAAGATCAGATCTAAGTTGTTCCTTGAAGTATTTTCCATGCATGGTATTTCCATGGATTGGGTTTTTGTTTATAAACTCTGTCTACCTATATTCAAGATTTTTACCTACTTCCTATTTCAGTAGCTTTACTGTTTTTGTTTTATGCTTAGATCTTTGATCCATTTTGAATTTAGTTGATTGCATGGTGGTAGATAGTAGTCTAGTTTTAGTCTTTAGCATGTAGAGAGCCAGTTTTTCCAGCATCATTTGTTAAACAGACTTTCTTCCAGTGAACATGTCTGCCTCCTTTTTCAAAGATAGTGGCTGAGTGTGTTTATAGTTCTGTGAGCACCTTCTAATAAGTTCCACAATCCTCAGGCCTGTACTGTACAGATTTTATCACAGTGTCTTTGTAGTATAATTTCAAGTCAGGTTTTTTTTTTTTTTTTTTTTTTTTTTCTTCTTTCCTTGCCTTTGTTGCTCGGAATTGCTTTTACTATTCTAGATATATTTTAGATCTCTTCTGGCTACAAATGAATTTTAGGTACATTGTCTCTGGTTCTGTAAGTATGCGAATGGTATTTTGATCAGATTGCAGTAAGTTTGTCTAGCAGTTTTGGGAGTATGGCCATTGTCACTGTTGGTTTTTCCTATCCATGAGCAATGGATATCTTTTCGTTTTGTGATATCCTCTTCTGTCTCTTTTTTTAAGAGTACTGTAGTTTGAAATGGATAAATCTTTTACCTCCTTTATTAGATTGATTTCTAAATATTTCATTTTTTTTCATGCTGTTGTGAAATGTGTGTTTTCCCTCATTTATTTCTCAGTGACTTTGTTGTTTGTGTACAGGAATGCTATTTGTTTTTGAGTGTTGACTTTGTATCCAGCTATGCTACTGAATTTGGATATTAAATCAAGAATTCTTTTGGTGGATTTTTTTGGGTTTTCTATGTAGAGGTTCATGTAATGTGTGAATAATTTAAGTCCTTCCTTTTCTATCCTTATTTCTTTTCTCTTTTGTTTAATTGCTCTGGCTAATGTTTCCAAAACTCTATTGAATGAGCTGTGACAGTGGGCATCCTTATTTTGTTCCTGATTTTAGAGTGAAAGTTTTCAGTTTTTGTCCATTTAGTATGATTTTTGGCTGTTGGTTTATCATAGATAACATCTAACAAATTGAACTAAGAGCACTTATTCTGATTTTCTGTAGGGTTTTTAGTAAAAGGCGAAAGATTTATATGATCTGAAGAGAAACCAGAGTAGATCTGTAGGGTTTTTAGCATGAATGAGTGTTCTACTTTGTCAAAAGCTTTTTTGATCTATTGAGATGATCATATAAGTAGGAATTCTTAAGATGTCAGGACTTAATACCTGGAATTATGACTTCTCAAGCATAATAGAACTATAAATGTTGAGATTATTGATCTTAGTCATAAGCTCCTGCCAGAAGGCTTCTGTTCTGTTTCCCGCTTCTCCCCAGTAACATTAACTATTTAGGAACAGTTATTGTTGAATAAGTAATAATTCAAATGTCTCTTTTCCTTCAGTTTTTGCTGTCCTTAGTTTCTTTATTCTGTATTTCCAAAGTTGTCATGTGTTTTTGTGAATACGGAGATAGCTTACCATTGTAGTAAAGTATTTGGAAAATTCAGAATTAGGAAAATAAAGGGAAAACACTTGTAATCTACCCAATAATGATTGTTAAAAATTTCATCATTGCTGTTTCTTTCCTTTTTTAAAGCATTTATTTATTTATTTATTTATTTATTTTTGGTGGCCTCAGTATGCCTTCAGGGCAGGTCTGGTTTGGCTTGTGGATCTGGGGATCCAACCACAGCATCCAGAGCCTGACTGCTTCGCTTAAGCAGGCCCTTAAACAGCCGAACTACTGGGCAGGCCCCCATTTTTGCTCTTTCTGATGTTTCCCCTACTGATGATGGCATAGAAACCGTTTTATATATTACTTTTTTCCCTACCACTTAGAATTTGAGGTTGTAGAAAATTAGAAGTTGCAGAAAATGTTCACCATACTGATTATTTTCCTACTCAAAAAATCCCTCTTTCTAATAGTTTTTTAATGGTTGGATATTCTTCCATCATATATACATGTCATAATTTACTTAACATTTGTACTATTATAACCATCTGCATATTCCTTATGGGTAAGAAGGTGGATTTTACATTTTGACACTGAGAAAAACAAATTAAAGAGCATGCACAGTTTGAGAATTACATACTGAATCATTTTATGTAGAACAAGCCTGTGATACATATATATATGTATGAACATATATACATGTATACACATGTATACATATACATATCTACATATATATGTAAATACTGTAAGTAGTTTATAAGTATACCTATCTGGCTGCAACCTTTTCAGTTGGGTATTTTATTAAAGATATCTTTATAAAGTAGGTTTCTTTCACTTCTTAAATTTAATTTTCTTTCTTTGTAGTACTGGAGATTGAAGCCAGGGCCTTTTGTAAACTAGGCAAGTGTGCAACCACTGACCGGCAGTGTCTGGACTCCATTCGTTCCTGCCTTCCTTCCTTCCTTTATTTATTTATTTATTTATTTGGTACTGAGGATCGAACTCAGGACCTTGACCTTGCCATGCAGGTACTTGTGCCTCTGAGCTGTTTCCCCAGCCCATTTATGTATTTTTTAAAACATAAATAAATTGTTAGACATTTTTGTGTATTTTATCAACATAAATGAGCAATTGTTTTAATTTGTACCTGTTTGCTTTGTATGCATTTAGGGTTTAAATGCAGGACAAATGGCAACTTTTCACATGATTTTTAGCCATGAGGGAGCCTAATTATTATGAAGGCTCTTGTAATACTGGTGGGAGCCCACACTTCACAGTTGCTGTATGTGAGAGGCCTGAAAGTGGAGATTCACATGTTTTGGAAGGTTAGCAGATTGGTGGCAGAGAGAGGAATTTAGTGGCGGTCCACTGTGCAGTAAATAAGGGCACTGGTGAACAAAGAACGGATAAAGATGGACATGACAGAGAAGAGAGATAACGGTCATAGAAGATGCTGAAGAAGCAGAACAGGAAGCAAGCAGGGATTGAGCATGGAGCATGCATAGATCATTCTTAAGATCTTGCAGATGCCATCATAGGGTGGGGATGCCATAACTAAAATCTGAGAGAGAGGAGCAAAGGATCTATGTGTGCTTGGGAGTTTTGGTTCTGAGCTCAAAGCATATATCATAGTGGCTTAAATTCATAGATTTACTTTATAAGTGCACAGCGACCGGGCAGTGGTTCAGCGATGCATCAAGTACAGCTTTCTTGTCTTCCATCCCCCACAGGAGCCTTTGTCTTCCGTTTGGCACGTCCCTGCAGGTGAGGTGTCTGTGATGAGGCGAAGGAAAGTGTGGGCCCATGGACGCTGTCCTGGAGAGCATGTTCTGGACAAGAGGGTCTCTCCCCACCTCCGCTCTTTCTGTGTTTATAGGTAAACCACAGCTGCAAGGGAGGCTGGGATGTTAGCAGTGCTTTAATCAGTCTTTGTTAAGCTGCAACAGTATGCCAACAAAGGCAACAATAATCAATTTAACTTTGGCTTTGTCTATGGAGGAAACTTTCATGAACTGAAAAAGTGTTCCTTAAGGTAAGAAGAAGTTGTAAGACTTCAAAGAAAGATGTAGATTCAGTCAGCATTTGCTCCATACTCAATCTTATGTCTGAAGAATTCCAGTTTCCTATTTCTAAGGTTTTCTTCCTGTTGCCATAGCCCAGTTTGTTTTGTAAATTGCATTTATTAGGTATTATGTCAGTTTCTTGTATCAGGACCATGCCTTGCACCTTTATCCACAGGTCAAATTCATATCGTCAATCCTTATAACATATCCTGGTCCTCTTTGCCACTGTTTGGTTTTAATTGACTTTCAGAACTGTCTATACTGATAGCATGAATGGGGAGCCTTTTATTTTCCTGTTCAGAAATTAAATTCCAGTCAACAGTTTATTAGTGTCATGGCAATAGCCTGCCTGCCTGCCTGCCTGCCTGTCTCTCTCTCTCTCTCTCTCTCTCTCTCTCTCTCT
>NW_004524746.1:4227041-4254037 GCF_000260255.1 Octodon degus | reverse complement strand
TTGGGACTGAATAAACTGACACATGGGTGGCACTTCTCATGCCAATAGCTACTTCCTTCCCTGCCCACTCTGCAGCACTGACCTAGGAAGAGCTGGCTCCCAGGCAGAACCCTGCTCAGGTGCTCTACTGCTAATACTGTCCTAGGGAAGTGACCCCTCCCAGAAGTCAGCAACCCCTATTTCTGTGGCCTTGCTTTGTTCTCCCTTAGCGCCCTTCTCTCTTACGCTTTTTACAGCACCTAGGGTTCAGAGTTATAAATAAAAAGATCTCAGACTCAACACAAACTGCTTCCTCCCCAAGCAGGAAGGCTTTTAAGTAATTTGAAGCCTTTTTACAGGTTGTATTTGTATGGCTTATATTTTCACATGTAAACATTATGGAATTTTCTGAGTCTCTTAGACAAAGATAATGATCTCCCTTTATATTACGAATTTCAAGGACATGATTCCTTTTTGAATTAAACTAAGTGGTGTCTCAGCTGTAGCACTGTGGTAGCGTTTCATGTCAGGAGAGTGCCTAGTCCCTGGGGTTGCTTTCACAGCCCCTTCACACTAGCACTTGCACAATACAATACCACCTTAAGTGTTTTTCTGTAGAACCTTTTGTTCCCGGCATATGCTTGAAGTTGGATTGCCTGTTATTGTTTATGCCTACTGTTTATCTGGGATGATAATTATTTTTAGAGGCTGCTCTTAGAAATCTCTGTTGTCCTTGCACATGTGTGACAGGCTTCGTCCCAGCACAGCTAAGCAGCAAGGTGCCTTTGTTCCGCGTGGTAAAGTTCTTTATTGAACATGGGTGGTCTTTCCACTTTCACACCTCAGGGTCTTCAGTTTCTCTACTTTTTTCCTCTTCTGATAGCTCCTGTCTTCTCCTGTTTCATTATTCTCTGACCTAAGTGGAGGGCTAATGAAAGCAAGACTAGCCCTTCTAGGATATTGCCCCGGGGGGTGGCCCTGGCCAGAAACTGGTTTGAGGTGACAGATGACGGTGTATTCTTTGGAGGAAGACGGAGACCAGAGAGCACGCAAAACTCCTGGAGCTTTGCCCTGGGCTCCAGAAGAGTGTGTGCAGGCCTCCAGACCCAGATACACAGCACAGCATGTCACCTCTATGTCTTGATCTTCCTCCATTTTTCTCCACATTCCCCTTCTCTTCTTGTGTCTTTTCTTCTCCCATTCCTTTGCCCCAGCTCGATTTCTATAAGGTTTTACTGTGAATAGTATGGATCATATAAAATTAACAAATCCTTCCACAGGGCTTAACTTAGTTTGTAATAGGAGATAAAAACCCCTGCTTTTTCTTTCAAATTTTTGAGGAATTGAAGATGTCTGCATTGAAGTTACAGTTCTGTCTTTGCTGGCTGTTCAATCGTGGACACTTATACAAAGATTCCTGCCCGGTAATAAGGAGATAGTAGTACTTATTTTAGTGGGTTACATTACATTGATGTGTGAAAAGTACCTTCCATAATCCACACAGAGAGTGGTCATCTCATCTTGGCTGTTGTTCATAGCCTTGTTTTACAAGGTGAGATAGGAAAACGTGCTCTCAGGTTTCCCCCCCTTAGAAACATCCTTGGATTATGAGCCAGCTGCTGGCTGCCTGTGTTCACCTTTACTCCAGTGCTGTGCTTTCTGTAAGCTCCTTCTAACCAGTAATAGGGCACCCAGAGGTCAGTCAGGCAGCTCGGTTCCCAGGAGAGGTGGGCTCCTCTGTTGGGTGACCTGGACTCTATGGCTCCCCTTCCGCCAGCAAGCCTCTCTTGGGACTTGAGTGTTGTTCATTCTCTTCCATTTCCAGGCATCAGATCTATACCATGAGTCCTGCTTTCTGCTGCTTCCTACTCTATTTTTTACGTATGTAATCTTAAAAGTTTAGTAAAATGTGTCAAGTTAACATTCCTTAGATAGCTCAGTGGACTAAAGCACCTGCTTAGGCAGAGTGCAGTGGCTGGATTTGATCCCTGGCTTAACATGTGGGCCCCGCCCCCAGGGTGCGCTGAGACAGAGATTGAGACTGGGCGTGGTGGTGCGAGCCTGTAATCCCAGTGTTTACGAGGCTGAAAACAGGAGAATCACTACGAGTCTGATCTACATAGTGAGACCCTGTAGAACTGTAGTAAGTACATTAAAAAACAAAAAATAAAAACAAAAAAGCACACACATGCCTTAAATGACAAACTGTGCTTTCACTTTGCTTATTGAATGGATGATAAAGACTCTGTGGACCACTGTGAATTGTAAGGTTAGAGGAATTCTTAGACTTAATAAACTTGGTGAATGTGTCAAGGGGACATTCCTAAAAATCCACAGCAATGCCTGAAAAAAAACCAAGCCTTTGAAAATTTCCTATGATGTGGGTCCATTTTGTAAGAGACTTGCAGCATTAGAAAGACCATATACCATGATTATGTGGGCTTCACTGCAGGCATGCAAGAATGTTTCCACATGTGCAAATCAATAAACATAAAGAGCACATAGATAATAAAATCAAGGATAAAAATCATGTGATCATGTCAGCAGAAACAGGAAACACTTTTGTAGAATTCACTATCTTCTTGTGATGAGCTCTCTGAATAAATTAGATATATAAAATATTTCCTTCACATAATAAAGGTTGTAGGACTTAACTCGTAGCCAAGAGCATACTAAATGTTTTCATAATTTTGAATAATTCACCTTCAAAAATCAGAAACAAGACCATGGTGTCCATTTTCATCATTCTTTTTTTAGTATAGTAAAATATTTGAACTTTTAGTCAGACAAATTAGACAAGAAAAAAGAAATGGATATATTGGGGAAAGGATCTCAGTTACCCCTATTTGGAAGAAATATGTTTTTATACTTAGATACCCTGAAGATCTCACTGAATGACTCTTGAAGATGATAAACAAAGTCTTCAAAATAGAGTATACAGAATCCTCTCCTACAGAAATATCAGTAACTTTTCTGTATAACAATAATGAATGAATTCAATGAGAAAAAACTCAAGAGTCCCATTTACATTTAAAGCCTCAAAAGATGTTGAAGAATAAACCTAACTATGCATGTAAAATACTTCTACAATTAATATTACAACACATGAAAGAGACTGAAGATACCGTAACGTGGAAAGCCCCTCAGTTTATGGATTGGGCGAGCGAAGAGTTAAAATGTCCACACTGTGAAGGTCATCTGTAGATCCTGTGCAAGTCAGTGCACTCCCATTAAAATGCCAGTGACATTGTGCAGCCTAAAATTGAGATTGCAACACAAAAGACCTCAAAATAACCAAAGCAGTGCTGAACAAAAACAGCTATTCTGGAGTCACCACAATACCTGATTTCAAATTATGCTATAGAACCCTAGTGACAAAAACTGTATTGTTGTAAAACAGACACACAGACCAGTAGAATCAAAACAAGCAAACCCATGTATAAACAGCTAGATGATTCTTGAGAGTCCCCCAAAATTAGGCTGGAGAAAAGATGGTGTCCTAGAAATGCTGCTGGGAAAGCTGAATGTTCACATATAGAAGAGTAAAACTAGACCCTTTTGGGGCTGCCCAAATAGCTCAGTGGATTAAAGCACCTGCTTAGGCAGACGCAGGGGCTGGGAGTTCAATGCCTGCCATGCCGGCCCCGCCTCTGGGGTACACTAAGACTGCAGTTGAGACTAGGCGTGGTGGTGCATGCCTGTAATCTCAGCACTTGGGAGACTATAAACAGACTGATCACTAAGTGTCCGGTCTACACAGTGAGACCCTGTACATCCTGTCCAAAAAATAAACAAACTAGACCTTTTTGTCTCACTGTGTACAAATATGCACTCAAATTAGATCAAAGACCTTAATGTAAGATTGGAAACTTTGACACTAGTAGAAGATGATGTAGGGGAAATACTTAAAGATACCAGCATAGGCAATAGTTTCCTGAGTCGGGAATTGGGAAACAATGGGAGATATATATTTAAAAGACATAAAACAGCATTCAGAAGAGATGCCTGTGCAACCACGTTTATTGTGGTGCTATTTGCACTAGCCAAAGCTGTGGATACAGCCTAGGTGCTCATCAACAGATGAACGGATGAAGAAAATTTACGTAAATACTATTCACCTGCAAAGAGTGAAGATATGTCATTTACACGGAAATGGATGGATCTATAGGATGTCATGTCACGTCAAATAAGCATGACACAGATAGACAAGTATTGCATGTTTTCTCTCTACATGGAAACAAAACTGAAAACTAAAACCCAAACAAAAAGGTGAGTGTAAACTGAAGGAGGGCTGTTAGGGAAGGGGAAGCAGCAGAGGGACGGGGAGGAGACAGGAGGAGAGAAGAGAGGGGAAGGCAGACGTGATCAAGCATCCTGTCTGCTTGTATGCAAATGTCCAAGGGAAACCCACTGAATTACCTGAAAAGAAGATGCTTGGTCAAAATGCATATGAAAAAAGATTTTCCTGATTTGTGGCCTAAGCAGTTTATAATATTTTATAGAATTCTCCAACGTTAGCACTTCAGTAAACATGAATCAGATACATGCTATGAAAATAGTAGGTGACTAAAATGCTTATGAAGTTAATTGCTGATAGAAAAGCAAATCTCTAATTTTTCTCTAGATAGCTTAGTAAGGAGTTAGCCTCACATTCTCTCTTAGCTTCCAATTGAAAGCTGTAGATGCCAGTTGAAAGATGTAGTGATTATTTGTTAACTTGCTTGGGACTGTGGAAAGCAGGTTTCATGTCCATGCATCAGAATTCTCAGGAGAACATGAAAGCCATTGCAGGATATTTCATAGCACTTTCTTTCTCTTTGTGAAGTCTTCAGAAGGATTACTTTTGTGTGCAAATCCCCAGACCTCCTCCTCCTACTGTCCTTCTCTCCTGGGAGTTGCTTGGAGCTGTTGGTTGCTTTTATGTCAGAAGCTCTTGGGAGCAGAAGTCAGATCCTTGCATTCTCACACAGGTACAAAGTATTAACACAGCTTACTGATGTGGAAATACTTGCTGTAACCTGTGGTGGCCTCAATAAGTGGGCGAAACAGAATGTAATGACAGAAAACCTGGGCCTTGGAGGTTGTGGCCTCTGTCCCGGCAGTGACCCTGTGTGAGGACAGCACGATCTTCTGAGGACACTGCCTTGTTGAGGCTTTGTGCCTTCTTCATGCTGGCTCCTGAGACTGAGAGAGGGCATTGCTTTTGCCAGGGACTCTTATAAAACTACAAATTCTTAGCTATGAGCAAAACGTTGAGCATTCTAATGAAGTCAGTATCAGTGATGGCAAACCTTGAAGAACTTTTGGTGATAGCAGCCAGCCAGCTGCAGCATGGCTGCCATAGGTTCACCACACTGGTATAGAAGGCTCTGTCCTGCAAATGACAGCTCTCTATTCAGTTTTCCCCAAGTACAGCTACTTTCAGCTGGGCATGATGATGTTGGCTTTTCTAGATTGCTTTGAATCCTACGCAGTAATGAGCAGTTTACCACGGTTAACATCGTACCCTTTACTACTGCTTTGTGCCAAGCAAACTTTTTCTCTCTTTGCCTTTCCATGTTGTAAAGCAAAATTTGCTTTAAGGAGAAGATAATCTTAAGAAGTTGTTTGGAGCAATAGCCATTGAGACTGTCTGGATTTTCTTCGTAACTTATTTTCTATCATTTTAAGCTTAAACTAACTTGCTTTTGAAAACTCAAATTAAGGCAGTATAAGGATCATGTTGTTTCCATAAGGCTATTGTTAATGATTTTTTCTCAGTTTCCTCTATAGTTCAGGCTGGCCTTGAATTCACTGTGTAGCCCAACCTGGCTTCAAATTCATAGTGATTTTCCTACCACACTCTCCTGAGTCCTGAAATTATAGGTGTACACAACTACATCTCTAATGTTACTGGTTAAATGATCATGTACTCCAAATTACACAGGTATAGCAAAGGTTTAGTATGTTTTAACCATTTTTATATTCAACACATAAGTGGACTTACAAATGAACTATAAGAAAATGGAAAAAGGATACAAAGCTGCACATACAATTACTGAAAGAAAATGATAAAAGACCCCTCAGAGTTGAAAAGAGTTTATCACAGGTGGCTTCTGCTAGGAGGTGAATGTTGAATTGGCTTCTTTATGTTGAATTTAGGTCACTGGAGTAATGGTCTCTCCACCATCATGTGTAATAAAACCACCTGAAAAATCTGGTGCAGAGCACATTCTTGGGCTTGCTGCTAGGCATGCTCGGTTGGTAGGGGTGGTTTGAATACAGGAATCTGCATTTTAATAAGCGTTGCAATTTTGGTGATTGCCCACCCTAAGAAATTTTGGTAGCGGTTTGCTGCTAATCTTGTTTGTGTAGCATGGAATATATGGAGGAGGGAAGAAATGGGTGATCATTTCAGGAAGAGGGCTTTCATATCTTCACATAACCAGCTTTAGGAGACCGGGGAGATAGTTCTGGGGCTGGGGAGATAGCTCAGCAGAATAAGTGCTTGCCTGGCAAGTCAATCCCTGGTACCGCAAAACAAAACAAAACAAAACAAACAAACAAAAAAAATCCAGCTTTAGTATTGTTGTGGAGTCTCATCTTTCATTATGCTTAAGCCGATTTTCCTCTCAGGTGTTCTTATGAATATGTAAATAATTAGCCTACTTCTTTTGTAAATCGTTGCATCCCTAATTTGGAGAGATTCCAATGTATTCTTCACTTTCATAGCTATATCACAGTCCTTTATTTCAATGTTTTTTTTGCTGATTTTGAACATACATTCTTTTTTATATAGTATGATTTTAAACACCCGATTCTTGGTTTTAGATTGCTGTGTTTGTCCACTGTTGCTTCTAATTGAACTGAACCTAAAGTTTACTTTTGAGATTTACAAACATAGCCATCAAGATTCTCAATGTTTATAAAATATTTACAATGATTTTCTTGGTATTTCAGAGATTTATATTTTGCTTTAGGCTTCAACTTAGTATACTGTCTTACCAGCCTGTAAAGCAATTTTTCTTTCAAAAATTGTTTAATCAGTTGTATGTCCTTTTATTTTTTAGCATAGAGATGAATAACTTTTACTTACTAGATTTGATAGTGCCTTTATCATTTAATGTCTGAATATCTTCAGTACTTTCATTTTAATATGGCTACCTGGAATTTCTAAGGTATGGCAATTCCTTTTGTGTCTTGCATAACAGTATATGTTTCAGAAATTTAACTGTGAAATTCCTGCAGATAAATAGTTGAACTCACTGTGTTTCCTTGCTGCTGGATATTTGCAATTACTCTTGTTTTCTCCTTTGATGTTATTTTAGCCATTGTATTGAATGAGTAATCACACAGTAGTGATGTTCAACCATAATACGACTTCATGCTTTCCTTGCTGTCTCTTCACATGCTTTCAGTGGCGTTCATGACTGTGTGCATGTGTGTAAAACCTTTCTTCTTGGATGGGGTCTCAGGTCAATGCCATAACTTTACCTGACAGGGATGCTGTCATTGTATCAATTTATGATATCAATTTCTCTTGCCTGTAGTTTCTGCAGTCTCAGTTCAATGATTAATAGCCAGCCCTACATCATAGTCAAAGCCCCCAGCTGCATTGAACACTGAAGATTTTTCTCCTTTGCAGGTAAGCCTCCTCCAGGCTTAAGCCAGAAGTGGGAGAGAAGTGCAGTAGTATTTAATGGCTTAGGCTATTTTATTTCTGATCCTGTGATGCTTTGACTAAAGTTGGTATCACAAGAGTTCTGTTTTAATATCCTGTTGCATAGTATCTGTATTCATATCCTGGGTCAGAACCAGCAATATTAAAGCCAGTAAACAGTATCTGAATGGCCACTATGTGACAGCTATTAGGAAGCATGACTTCAATTGGAATTTTTTGTGTCCTGGGGAGATGGTAGAAACCCAGCTAACTTTTAGTTGATTTGGTTTTGCCAAGATTAGAGTATCATGGTGGTGAATAGGTGTAATTTGTAAATAAGTTATAATTCATGTATGTACATAAATAGAAAGAATGTGACATCTGTACAGGGAGGCTAATTAACACTAGAAAGACTAAAAAATGTACCAACGAGGTGGTGGCATTTGAACTAGGTCTGGAGAAAATGATATATTCACCAAGAAGGGTTCAGAGAAGGCACAGAAAGGAGCAGCAAGAGCCGAGACAGGTGTAGGAGAGAGACAGGTAGGTTGGGAGGACTGCATGTAATTTGGTGAGATTTGAAGGGATTGTGCATTGTTGAGGGAAGTAAATTAAAATTCAAAAGTCAAATCATGGATGTCCCTAGGTACTGTGGCTCTGAAGATGGGACTTTATGAAGGTACTACTTGAGCTATAATTTAGCACATCTCCAGCAGATGTAGAGATCTCAGAGCTAGTATGATTGATATTTGAAGAGAATATGGGATCCGTACTGGTTACGCAGCTACCAACCCAAGGACCTGTAAGAAAGATACTATCATCTCAAGCCTTTTTGTTCATTATCTTGTTTCTACTTTATGATAACCTCTTTTCCTCATCCTTAGGATTTGTGGTCGAGAATGCAGAATTTATTTGGCTTGCATTTTATCAGTGGAAAGCAGTGACTGAGAAGCCTTATTTGAAATTTTAAATCCCTCTAAAGCTCTTTGACCTTACCCTTATTATGAGTTATGGGATGATAAAAACTAGAAAAACTATAACAGAGCTTAGAATACAATGATTGTTTTTAACCTCTTTTCATTTTGATATTGTTGTTTTTAGCTTTATGTCTATCTTTTGAACTTTGCTCAGTCTCTTACGCCTTAAGTGAATCCTCTCCACTTGCCATTCTCTTAAACTTAAATATCTGCCTGACCTTTTAAATCACATCCTGGATTTTCGATCCTTTATCTAATGTGATTTTGAGTAAACTTTTGCACACATTATACCTGAGTTCTTGGCCTCAAGCTGGATTACTAGGATGCTTTATAAAGGAAATAAAAGAGAGTTTTCTATTTAATTTGTTAATCAATGTTGTTTTCTATGCTTGTATGTGAATTCCACTCTTCTAAAATGTTTGCTGTCATAATGCAGGTTATGTAATGACATTTTAAATTTCCTATAATACTGAGCATGGCTTCGACTATATCTGCATTATTGGAGATGTTCTTTAAGAAGTAATCTCTTAGAAATAAAATGATTGAAAATATGTCCTTTAGATGGTTCATTTATTGGAAATTAGTTTTTTAGTTAATTGCTATATAAGTTAGGGGTCACTAGAGGAACAGATTTAATATGTATGTAGGACTTATCGGGCAGGTGTGTAATGGTAAGCAGGTCTAGGAGCTCCTCTATGCTGGAGTTGCAAAATATTCAGCCAAAAATCAAAGGTCTAAATGCTCACTACAGAGATTACCAGGCAAGGTTGTACCAGAAATCTCAAAGCTCCGGGCTGGAAGGCTAAAAGTCTGAGCTAAAAGGCTGGAAACTGACATCTGAAGGTGATGAGCTCCTCAGAAAGCAAAAGTGTGACTTCCCTCTTCCATTTTTATTCCAACAAGGCAACAAGCATATATTGGTTGGTGCCACCCCACACCCAAGGATGGCCTTCTGTCTTCAGTAAATCCATTCTGCAGATCCACCCAGCACTTTGCTAGACTGATAAGCCATGCCTTTCTTATTTGACACGACTGTTACCTATCACAATAAAGAATCCTTATTTTCAACATAAATTGAAAGCTATGCCTACCATTATTTTATAAATGAATTCTCATATGAATATGAAATCCCACCCAGTCACACTTGAATCATATTCTGCTTTCCATAGTTCACTTACTCTTGCCTTTGTCATACTTAAACCTCAGGTTATTCTCAAGCTTCTCCCTGGGAAAGGATCATCTAAGGAGTCTGAGCTTTGAGCTTTGAGCTGTGCTGGTGTTCGATCCCGTATTCATCTTGGTGCCTGGTTGCCTGGAAACTGGCTTTCTGCTGCCTTTTCCATGAGCGCCTCTCTGCTGGGCATCCAACTTTCCTATGAGACTCAGTGTTCCGACCTTGATTTCTTCACTTGCCTCTTTGTCAGGCTTCTTTGTGTGGAAGGTGCCCTAGGTGCTTGAGCTTGGCAGTTGGTCTTTCCCTGGATCCTGTTTTGCCTTTGACGTTTTGCCTCCTAATGACCCCCTACTTAACCTTTTCATCTTGCAGACTCATCTTCCATTGTAGATCTTCTCTTAGACTCATGGGCTCTTTGTCACCTCTTTATAAACACTTGCTCTTTTTCTTCTTGCTTTTGTATTCTTATCATTGTGGAGTTTTGAGTTACACCTACCCTAGTGTGTCTTGTCAAACCACTTGATTTTATGGTGAAATTGTCTTTATCAAATGTCACAATCTGGTTTGATAACATAATGTCTCAAGGAACTGGAGTGCTTGCTAGAAAAATGGAAAAGATACTGTTTGTTTTGCATGTAAAAATATACTGTATATCAAAATACCTAAATAATGTATCCATTTATTTCTCTGTCCAAAATATCATATTTTATCATCCTGATGCAATTCATCATATAATTTCAGGTTAGAGTACAGTTGTATATGGCAGGACTTAAATTTAAAGAATTTAAAGTTCTTATATATTTTTATAGTTTAACCAAAAACCTATTGGAAAACCAGGGTTGAAACTGAGACAATAAGTCTCCTCTCCTGCTAATTTTTCATTTGTAGCACTTTCTAGGAAGAATGTTTTCAAAAATAAAACTTAAAAAATATAACTTTGGGAGAAATAACTTCTGATGGTTTGATCCTCAATCATATTAATGAATGCAAACTCATTAATGTGAGTTGACAGTTGATTCAGTCTTTTTGATTCTTTCTTTTCCTCTCTTACCTTTTCTATAGCTAAATAAAGTATAACTTTATTATCAGATTTTTTTCTTCCTATTGCTGGGAAACTACTCTGTATGTCACTAGGCTGGTATAGTTGTTTGTATACTTACAGTCCTTGAGATACAGAGAAATTCCTTGGGTCCTGAGAATAGAAGTAGTTTTCAACTGTGGGAATTATTACAACCTATATCAGCAAATAAAGTAACAAAAAAATTGTAATAGTGATGAAGTAGTGTGAGATCTATTTTAAAACATGCACATTTAAAATCAGTCATGATCTTAAATCAGTTCTATTCAATTCCAAGATGACTAATGCTTCTTTTTTGTAAAATAGTCATTTATAATAGTTTCTATTTAAAATCATATGTTATACATATATGTATATATAAACAAATACCATGTCCTATCTATAGCATATGTAAAAAATAAGCTTAGTAAAGTAACATTTCAGTATATATGCACTTGTTTGCAATTTCTTTGGAAGATAAAATTTAGAAGCTTGTGTGCATGTTTATCTAAAATCAAAGATGCTAGTCACTAATGCAGATTTTTATGACTGCATTCTAGTGGTAATGTGAATTGAGTCAGTCTTCCCATTAAGGGTAAAAGAAACCCATAAAACTTCACGAACATGTGGAAATTAGATAACATCCTTCTGAAAAACCAATGGGGCATAGATGAAATTAAAGAAGAAATTAAACCATATATACAGTGAAATAAAAAAAAAGAAGTACAATATACCAGAACCTGAGGGGCACAATGAAAGCAGTCCTAAGAGGGAAATTTATTTCAGTGAATTCTCATATCAGGAAAACCGAATGAGCATAAATAAGCAAACTAATTCTTCTAGAAAAAGAAGAGCAAGTCAAGCCCAAAGGCCAAAGAAGGAAGGAAATTGTGACGATCAGAGCAGAACCTAAAGATCAGTCTTGATACAACTGAAACTAAGAAAACATTGCAAAAAACTGATGAATCTTTAAGTTGATTCTATGATCTCTAGCCAGCCTTATCAATAAAAGGAAAGAAAAAACTCAAATTCATGCAATGAGGAATGAAAAGGGTGAAATTACTATAGTTCCTGTGGAAGTTCAAAAGATCATCAACAGCTACTGTTGTAGATTGCCATTCTTCAAGGTGAACAATACAGTGGGAGACATAATTTATAAGATGATTTTATAATGAATCACCTGAAGAATCACATAGGAAGAATTGGCAAATCAGTCCATACATCTGTCCAAAGAATCCAGCTGAGGGCCTGGGTTCCACAATAGTTTCCTGGATAAAAGTCAGTACCTCAAAATCAATAACATTCCTGTAGACAAACTCACTGAGAGAAATTAGGGAAAGCACATCCTTCACAATAGCATCCCCAAAAATGAAATACTTAAGAAATCAATCTAAAAAGGGATGTAAAACATCAACACATTGAAATTGCAATACTCTGAAAAATGAGATTGAATAGGCTGTCAGAAAATGGAAAGCTATCCTTTGGTCATGCATGTGAAGAACCAACATAGAGAAAATGGCATAATCCCAAAACTGCTGTCCAGATTTAATGCAATAACAATCCAAGTATCATTAGCATACCCCACAGAACTAGAAACAACATGCTCCAAATGCATTTGAAAACAGAAGAGACCTAGAATAGCAAAGGTAGTCCTGGGCAACAAAGATAAGGCAGGAGGTAACATCACAGTCCATGACCTGAACTTATATTACAAAGTTGTGATAAAATCGTATTGGAAAAAAACAGACTTGAGGATCAGCGGAACAGATTAGAAGATGCAGTCACAAATGTAAACACATTCAGCCATCTTATCTTTCACAAAGGAGCCAAATTTTTTCACTGGAAGAAATATAACTTCTTTAATAAATGGTGCTGGAAAGTCTGACTTTCCACATGCTAGAGATTAAAACTAGACCCATGGCTGTCACCATGGAGTAAACTAAAGTCAAAATGGACCAAAGATCTAAATGTTAAAACAGAAATACTAAATCTATTGCAGTACAAAGTAGGTAGAAATCTTGAAGACATAGGGGTAGGCAGAGAGTTCATGAACAAATCCAAATTGCATGGGAAGTATTTCAATGAATCCACATCTTTTATCTCATTTTATTAAAAAGCTTTTTCACATCAAAATTAATTGCCAATGGAGTGAAAAGAAAACACAGAATGTGAAGAAATATTAGCCAACTGATCCTCAGAAGGATTTCTATCCAGAACTTATAATTAACTGAAAAAAGATAAGTCCCCTCCCCTGCAAATTCAAAGCCCCAATCCAAAAATGGGCATCTGAGATGAATATGCTCTTCTCGAATTAAGAAATACAAATGGAAAATAAACATATGAAAAAATGTTCAACATCATAGGCCATTTGAAAAATGCAAGTTAAAACAATACTGAGATTCTATCTCACCCCAGAAAGAATCAAGAAATTAACCAATAACAAATACTGATAGGGTGGTTCAGCCACTGTGAAAATCAATGTGGAGATTCCATAGAAAAAGCTAGGTTTGGAGGTCCCATTTGACCCATCTATTCCCCTTCTGGGTATTTTCCCAAAAGAATTGAAAACATCATACTACAGCAATATATGTATATTCATGTTCATAGCAGCATGATTTGTAGTAGCAAAATCTTGGAAGTGACCCAAATGCCCATCAAGTGAGGAATGGATGAAAAGATATGGTATTTTTATGCAATGGAGTATTATTCAGCTATAAAGAAGCTTTTAGGTAAATGGATGCAACTTGAGACTATACTCATAAATGAAATAAATAAGCTCTGTATAGGTAAACATTGTATTGTCTTCCTAGTGTAAGAAACTGAAAGACAAAGATCCAAAATGTACAATAGATATTGTGGAAGAGGAAGAAACTGCTCGAAAGGAAAGAAAAACTAGAATGAGTGAAAGGAGAAAAGGAGGAAGGATATATACATGTGAATATGCAAGATAGCTAAAATAAATATACTAATTTCTGTTCATTAAAAAGAGCCTTTTGTGCTTATGATGTTTGACTAATCTTTCCTATATCTTGTAATCTGAACAACTATTTCAAAGATAACAATGCACAATATATTAACTATTGGTAATCTATTATATTGTTTTGATACTCAATTATATTTTTTCCTATTAAAAAGTGAGTCTTCCTGTGATTTACACAGAATCGTGTTTCTAAAAAAATTGTGCATATGTTAAAACACTGGAAATAAATTTATGTAAATGGAGTTAGTGCTAGACTCAAATCGTGTTCTTCCTTGTGTGTGGATATTTTGTGTGATGTTTGAAACCTAGGCCTTGTCTAACATCACTGCCTCTTGCTCAGTTCATGGTGACTGTTCACCACCTCACTGGGGTCATGAGCTGCAGAATGCCATCCAG
Organism: Octodon degus; assembly: GCF_000260255.1. Lineage (NCBI taxonomy): Eukaryota > Metazoa > Chordata > Mammalia > Rodentia > Octodontidae > Octodon > Octodon degus. The sequence goes on along the minus strand of NW_004524746.1, from coordinate 4,239,835 downwards.
TGAGCGAGGGATGCTACCTGCCCTGAGCTCCTCTGCTCTGGTCAGGCTGCTGCGAGTGCTCACCTGTGAAGGCATTATACTCAAGCAGGAGAGAAAAGAGCCTTGCTTTATTCACCACCACTTGTTACTGGTTTTAGTTATTGGGTGCTAAATCCTTGTGGTTTCTAGGAGAGCATTCCTTAAATTGGATGACACTAAAGTTCTGTGAGTCACGCTAGTCTATTTTTGTATCCTAAACATGTGTTCTTTAAAATGATAGTGTTTGTGATAGAAATGTTGCACTGAACTTTCGCCTTTAATATTTGAGCCTAAAGTCTACATAAGATAGATTGTTTTCTGCATGGGAAAGATTTATCATTATATAGCTTCTAAGGCATAGGTAACTACATGACCTCTGTAATCACACATGGTATTTCACAGTGGGTTTTTGCTATGAGAAGACATATTACAGTATATACACTGAACACTAAATGAAGCCAGAATACTAGAGTATAAGCTTCACTTGTGCTGATTCATAGCTGAGTCTTAAGAGAAGTTTCTTTTAACTCTTCAAACTGTATTTCTTCAGCTCTTCTCTTGGCTTCTCATATTTGAACTCATTTGCTATTTCATTCTTTGGCTCTCTTAACTTCATTTTCAAACTGCTATTGCATTTAAACACAGGTCTTTTCTACTTCTAACTCTCTTCAAGGTTGAATCTGAGATTCAGATGTATTATAGTTTGTATTTTAGATTGGTGTCCTCCTTCATCTACCCTAGCCCGTGACCATTCATAATCTTTCCTTCATTCTGCCCAGTATGTACTCAGCAGATGAAGTTTGGCTAAGCATGTCTTAGTCACGATTCTCTTAGCTGTGAGTAGTAAAACGTACTCGAGTGAGCTCAGGAATAAAAAGGGATTTATTAAAGGGGAATTTTCTCATGGTACTGGAGCACAGGCTAAACAGCCAAGCCTCATGAGGGTCTTGACTCAGAAACTCTTAGGAACAAAGGCAGTTAGGCTTCACTTTCTTCTGTGAAGATGAACAGGCTCTCTCCTCTTTCTTTTTCTAGCTATTTTTGCACTGGTTCTGAAGGCTAGTGTGCTCTGTTTCTGCATGAATATGATTATTAGACAGTGTGTTATTACTTGGGCTACGAGCACATGACTTAGAATGAATTAACCAAAGTTTCTATGAGCGAAAGAAACTCATTAGCCAAGATTGGGTCAGATGTGTGAGAGGCCAGGTCAGAGCCACATGTATAGAAGAGTTGTTTTTGATTGAAACAGGGATAGTCTCAGCCTGATAGTTTAAAATGCTAAAATGCAGTCAGTGTGAGAAATGAGTGAGTGGTTGTTTCCTCTGTCTTGTATTTAAATGCATGAATGGAGAACCAGAGAAAGACTTTCATTCTGAACCCACACTTTTTTTTTTTTATACTAAAAACTCCTTAAGAGTCAAGAAAAAGACTGTCTCAAGAGCTTTGGGTGTGTGGCCCAAGTCTGATTCTTTTTAAAAAAAATTATAGTTCTTCCAATGATTATAATGTGTACCCTAGGTTGGAGATAAATATGTAATCCTTTCTTGCTATTATGCTGCTCCACTCTGCAGTCTATGTCATGTTATGGTAGATTTTTAACTAACTTATATATCTAAACATATGCTGGTTTTATGGGAAAGACCTTATTCATTTGTTGAATACTGTGTACCTAGGACCCAAGGATTCACAAGTGCTTGATGGAAGGACCTGACTTGGAAGACCCTAATGTGCTAAGGATAAATATAAACAGACACACATAGGTGTTTTCATGTAGAGGTGATGTGGAAGGATACAAAGAAAGGAGCAGGGTTTTACTTTTTATTTTTTGTTTTTAAGAAATGAAGGGCTGTGTGGAGGAGGTTGAAGATTAAGTGGAATAAATGCAAAGCCAGGCAGCTGCATAAAGGTATCAGGACCAGGTGGGTTTATGGTGATTCCTACCTTTTGGGGTTGAATCACTGAATAGATGATAGAGGGTTTCCTCAAGACAGGGAATGCAGGACATGGATGCATTGTGCCGGGCACCTTAATTCAGTGTCCTGCTTGCTTTTTTCTCCTTGCAGAGACAAAATACCTGGCACCCAACTCAGCGGACTAAAGCACTTGCTCAGGGAGACATAGGGGCCAGGGTTCGATCCCTGGCCTGCTGTGCTGGCCCTGCCACCAGGGCATGCTGAGATGGTGACTGAGACTGGACGTGGTGGCATGCGCCTGTAATCCCAGTGCTTGGGAGGCTGAACACAGGAGGATCACTATGAGTCCAGTCTACATAGTGAGACTCTGTAGACCCTGTACTGAATACATTTAAAAAAAAAAAAAAGTTAAAGGGGAAAAGGTTTATTTAGCTCACACTTTGTAGAGGTTTCAGTCCATCATCAGCAGGCTCCAAAGCAGGGTGACATGGCACAGGGACAATTTCAAGGCAGCAGAAGACAGTGAAAGCAACAATTGCAATGAGGGCAAAAACGGGTTCTCGAGAGCAAGCGTCCTTTCCCCCCTGTGTTGTAAGCAGCCCCTGCACCAGGGTGAGTGTGGCATTCCTGCCACCTCCATGCCTGCCTCTGGCACAGGATGAGGATGTCTGTAATTGAGTCTCCTGGGCCCTGCTGAGTCCCTTAGTTAAACTGTAAACGTCTCAAGTTGATACAACGTATCAATCATTACAATTGCTCTGGAGGTTCTGGCCTAATTGAGTCTTATCCTTTAGAAAGGGTCAGAATTCTGATAATGTCATAGGCAGAGATTTTGGTCAAGATTAAAAAAGATTTGTTAAAATCTATTTTTTAAAATAGGATCCTAACCAATTAGTTGGAAGAGGCAGTGCCCTGTGTCTGAACCAGTTTACATGGACGTTAGATAGCCTTGAACATCTTCACTGCGGGCTAGCAGACACTAAGTCCATCTCAGTTTTCATCCTGTTGCGAATGTCCGTTGTCCTTTCATTCTGCAGTAGTGACGTGAGCCTCATGAGCTTATCATTTCAGTGCCATTTTGATAGTTTTTTTTTTATTACTGTGCTGATATGTGTAGAATTCAGTTGTGCAGCTCTCTCTTGTTCCTTCATCTTTGTATTTCGTTCAAGATAGATTTCTCTTATGTATGTATGGTAGAAAGGAAAACTGTGGGAGCCAGTAGAGACTTCTGTCTGGCTTTTGATTGAAAATGTAGGTTAGCAGCGCTCAGAGAGGGTTGCTCCTTTAATGAGGGTTTTGTTTTTCCAAGCTAGATGTCCTTGGCTCTTTCTGAGTATCCACACAATCTCTTAAGTACCTTAATCATAGGAGATTAAGGCACATTTTCCCCTTGGGCCTTCTTCCTAGTCAAATATAGCAGTTGTGTTTTGATTTCTACCCCTGATTATATAGTTCCATTTTAAAAACACTTCCCTGGTATCGTGGTTCCTGAAAGGCTTAGCAGCCCCCTTAACTTATTTCCTTTCATTGTCTTTAGAACAGAATCATGATTGTTCTTACCCTGGGTGTTGCCTGGCTGCTTATTAGATGGTGTGGGCAAATGGTTCCCTTTCCTTCTCATTTGCTTTCTCCTCTTTCACCCCTTCTAGTCATATATTTTGGCATTCTCATTTTTAAATTTTATATAGCATATACTTTTTTAACACAATAAACTTTCTACTTACATCCGTACATTATTCACATACTATTTTTTAAAATATACTTTAGGGAAGGGTCTACAGGGTGTTTAGGATCTCACTACTAAATCGGATTCAGTGACCCGCTTGTTTACAACTTCCCATGAGCTGGGATTACAGGAGTGCACCACCACGCCCAGTCTCAATGGCTGTCACAGCATACTCCAGGGGTGGGGCCTGCACGGCAGGCCTGGGGATCGAAACCCCTGCCCCTGTGCCTGCTTGCAGGCACTTTCATCTGCTGGGCTATTTGGACGGCCCTTTTTGTTCACATACTTGTACCTTTAACATATTAACGTGTCCTTTTTTTTCATATATGTATCTATAAGCACTTTCTACACTTTATAATAGTGAGCTGAATAGCTGTTTCTTTATTGTCATGTGCTTGGTTACTTAGATTATTTAATGTTTGCTTTTTTTTTCAACTGAAATATTCATTTAGCTTAAAGAGGAATAGGGACGGCCTCGTATTATCAAGACTAGATTTCAGGGCAGAACCTAATGAGAGCAAATCTCAAAGCTGAATGGGAGGCTATAAACATAGATATAAGTGGACTTACCCTGTGGCCCAAGCTTTCTTTAATTTGTTTCTCTGGCCTCACCTCCATCAGGAGACTGACCTGCCTGTATGGATTCCTACTCTGTATTTTGGTTGGGTTTGGCCCATGCAGAACCCAGCAGAAGTGCACAGCAGGGAGGAAGGAGAAGTTTGAAGCACTTGCTCTGGCCCTCTCCTGATGAAGGATCCTGGAAATTACCTCCCAGTAATGCAGTCGGCTGCGGGAACTGTTCTGGAGATTTCAGTAACTGATCCTTACCTCTTCCTTTCCAGCCTAGAGGGGAAATAGCCCCGCTATGGCTAGCCCAGGCCCCCACAAGTTTCCCAGTGGCCACTCAACACACACCCCTTGGAAAGCACCCTTTTGAACATAAATTCTCCATATTATACCATTTCTAGTGCCCCATCCCTTTTCTTTTTAGACATTGGATGTCATACTTGCTTGATTTGAATGAGGTGTTTCGGATACTTAGTAAGAATAAGGTTCTTAAGTATGCTACTAAATTTGGATCATTTTGATTTGTGCCAGAGTCAGTTATTCTCATTTTTCAGAATGATTTTGGAAAGAATAACTGAAAATTGAAGTTAGCTTTCCCTTTGTCTAAAGAAATGATGTCTAAGGTGTTCCTACCTACCTCCAGCACCATAATCAAATTTCTGGAACTTTCCCTTTTCAGCCTTGTGTTTTCTATATTGAAGCAGAACTGGAGGAAAATGCATATTCCTACAGAAACCTAAGATTCAGTTTTTTTCTGCTTCTTTTCTGATAAATTGAATTTAAAAGTTATTTATTGCATCTGTATTATATTTTATACTACAGGGTGAGATTTAAAGTTCTCTATGATGGTATGCTATCTAGTTATTTATTAACAATTCATCTCAATCCTTTGGCTTAGTGATACCTAATTTATCATATATTGTCAGATACTTAGATCTCTTCTGGGACTTCTACTTTTTGTATCAGTCAGCTTTTCTAATTTTATGGTAGCATTCTGGGGCTTTAATGACTTCTGGGTAATAAATGAGTCAAGTTAGGCTAAAATATTTCGTCTCTGCTTTTTTTCAGATGAAGTTTTAATTTCTTAATGACTTCCTACTGATAGTTTGATATTCCAGAAAATATAGGAATTAACTAAAAGAAAATTAACACTTTGGTAGTATGTAACATTTTGATAATACATTCTTTATCTTTATAGTTGCTATTTCCTACCTTGAGTTATTTCCAGTGTTATAATACTGTTAATTCTGTTCAGTTATATAAATTTTGCCTTTGTTGTAGCATTTTAAAAATTTTGTTGGTTTTGCAGACTTTCTTGTGTTAATTTTCACCCAGTTGCTAATGTAAAACTATGATTGTTATTATGTTTACAGTTTCTCTAGTAAACATTGTTATAGATTGCTATAGATATTAACTATATCTGAAAAATAATAGTTGTTCATAGTATTTATACTCTGATGTCTGTTTTATAACACTACGTTAAAAATTTCTCATGGAATGTTAATGATGACTGTGAGCTTCTTTTTGGAACTGGTATATTTAAAAGAAGTTCTTTAGTTTTCCTTGATCCATCATGTTTTGGGTCTTTGTTTAGACTGATATGTTTTATTATGTTTATCAAATTCATACAGTCTATATTTTTAAAGTTTTGATTTTTTAAGCTGTTTTGATTCAGAAGAAATGGAAAAAGTGTTTTATGATTTTTCAGATAACAGATATAGTAATGAAGCTCTTTTGTTAGTTAGAGACCGCCCTATTAGGCTTTCTTTCTTGTTTTAATATTTATTTATTTATTTGGTTCAGGGTTTCACTTTTGAGCTCAGACTCATAGTGATCCACCTGTCTCAGCCTTCCCAGTGCTGGGATTACAGGAATGTGCTGCCATGTCCAGTTTTGGTGGCCCACGTGATACACTTGGGGTTCTGGGACTGGCACAATGTGCAGTACTGGGGATCGAACCTGTGTCCTTGAGCTTGCTAGGCAGGCACTGCCAAGCTAGCTCCCCAGCCCTCTATGAGGCTTTTTAGTGTGTGGTTTGTGACTTGCGTTAGGTAACTTTTTGATGAGAGTTGGTGTACTAGTATTCAGCCTTCATATTTGCTCTATGTCTGTGGGAGTTGTTTACCAGTGTCTCTCTTAAGGTTTGTGTAACTTGGGCACCTGAACCCATTCTCTGTTTTCTGGGACACAGTGACACAGACGGGATGGTGCAGAAACCCAAAAGGGCTCGGGGGTTGATAGTGGGTCTACTCTTATTTCCTTTAAGCACCGTCATTCTTATCAGGACTCCTTTGTAGAACACCTTGGTGGGTGTTATGTGCAATGTACAAGATCATCTTTTGTTTACTTTATCCAGGATAAAAAAGGGAAGTTCTGTTTAATCCTTGCCTTATTGTTACTTTTAGCCAGTGGTGGCGGACCTATGGCATGCATGCAGCAGCTGGCTTTTTGTTAGTACTGAAAACCCTAAGAAGTCTGCCCTCCCTTTAAGTCAGTTTAAACCCTGTGGCTGAAGAGCTGTATGGTGAGGGTCATAGTGTAATGCACAAGGCCAGCATATGTTTAGTGTATATCTACATATACCCGTGATAGATGCGTTTACTCTTTTGGCTGATGAAGTATAATAATCTTTAAAAAAGCAACTAGAAAGCCAAACATAACTAAATTCAAATATTAACAAATTGGATGTCATTTTTATGAACTGTTTGAGGCTTTTAATCATCTTCACATACAAACAGAAAAATAGAATTCCATTATATGTGAATATATTAGGAAGTAAAAAAGAAATGGGGGGAGAATAGAAGGAAAAAAGTGGGAACAAGGGTTTTGTAAATAAGGAGGGGCAGGATGGTTGAAGGGAGGGAGGGAAATGGCAAAAAAGAAGACTCAGGATGTAGCACGTAGGGCGGGGCACGCCCCTCAGCAGCAGAAGCACCTGCTTGGTAAGTGCAAGGTCCTGAGTTCAGTGGTACAAAAAACAAAACAGATGCATCATGTAGAAATACAAATTCCCTAGGATGAAGCACTGTGCATATCAGAAGTGTACCAATAAAATGAATTAAAAAATATAAAGTTCATTAACGTATAGTATTTACTACTGAAATATGTATAGTGAAAGGTACAGTTGTTAGAGTAGTTAAGAAACTGGAGGCACCAAGAAATGACTACTTTTTGTAATTCCATGTACAACTAAGCATCTAAATTTTAATTGATTTTTACCTTGATTTCTTGTTTTGCTAAAATAGAAACCAAAGATAATTGCATTCTAACATTTGAAAGAGTTATTCTTTTAATAATAATTGAAGAGTTATGAAAATAATAGTTAATTATTTTCCTATAAGATTACAACAAAAATTCTTAGATAAATAATCAATGGAGTATGAGGGCAGTCTGGCTGCAACGTGTCACGCCCTTGATCGGCAGGGTTGCTTCCACTGATCTGGCTGGCCGGGTGGCCATCCATGTGAGTCCTCCCTCAACCATCCATGGGAGTCTTCCGGAAGCTGTGTGCTCGGTAGACGAGGACGACAACCCTGGACAGAGTAGGACCGTTCCTCCATCAAGGGTTTATGATTAGCTGCGCTACCCTGTTAGAATCTCCAAACAAGCTCGCAAGGTCCATAAGTAATCAGTGTTTACCTACATGTAGAAAATGCTCCCCGATGTTTACCATGTCACAGAACACTTAAGAGAGCTGGTACTTACTTGCATAACACCATCGGTTAGGTGAGAAGGCTGTCTTCTCATCTGAGATCAGCACTACTAGGGGATTCCTGTGACACTGTCCCACATCTGTCCTGGATGCTGTGTCCTGACTCCACTGCTGAGTTTATTATAGAGCTAGCCAGCACAAGTGACACAAGGTCATCAACACTATTAAACACAGAGAACCTGCAGGAATAGCTTCCTGCATTGAATTATATTCTTTGGTGTATAAGGATGCTGCCCGGGTGTTTTTTCACTTTTCTGCAAAACTCCTGAGTGGTTTACTGTTTACTGAACATAAATGCTAATGTCCTGACCATGTCTGCGCCACCTGTGTCATCAGGCTTCGTGGCATGCCTGTAGTTGCTTAGCTGCATTTCCGCCTCAGCGGTAGCCTCCTAGCGCTTTCTCACGTTCTCCAGGCATGCCGTTCCTCATGCCCAGCCCTTCCACCTGCCTAGAATGCTTTTGCCCGGAGGGTTGTGTGGCTTCACTGCTTCACTTCTACACAGGCCTGCCTGCCTGCGTCATTCTGTATGACACCAGCCATGACCACGGAGAGAATCTGATTTGCTGATTTTTCTCATTGCCTGTACGATACCAAGTTGTCTACTGAAGGAATCTGGGTCTGTGCTGGTCTTTTGTGGAAATAATTTGAGTGTCTTTACCACCAAATCCATGGCATTTTTGTGCCCCTTTGGAGCATGGCATACTCCCCTGATTCTTGCTTGTCTCTGCTAAACTTTTTAATTGTAGTCCACCCTCAATTTTTTTTTTAAGGTATCAGTGGATTTTTTTTTTCTCGTACACTTTGCATCTCTTCAGTTCTCTGTTCAGAATAACTTATCAAAGGTTTTCATTTATAGTTATTCTTTGTTTTGCCTTTCTATTCTAATGGTCTTCTCTGCTCCTACGGAGTTAGCCCCTATCCCGACTCTTCCAGCCTATTTTGGTTTTTATTTAAGAACTTCCTAAAAAGTTTAAAGTTTACTTTAACAAGTCCTACTTCTTAACTTACTCTCTGGTTTCTTGATGTCTTTTTTTCCATAACAGCTGAATTTTTAAGATCCAGCTCAAACTGGATATGGCGGAACTGTCCATAATCCCAGTACTTGTCAGCCCTAGGCAAGAGAATCACTGTGGGTTTAGGACCAGCCTGGACTGCATAGCAAGACCTTGTCTCAACAAAACAAAACAAAGTAAAACATGAAAAGCTCAGTTCAAACTATTTCTCACCTAAAATCTTTCCACAGCACCCCAATATGATGAAACACTTGAATTCTTATGTCAGTTTCTAATAAAGGAATTTATCAACTTAATTAAGGATTTTACTGTTAACATTCAAACTGCAATTTAAAACCTTGTATAGTTCTTGAAGTAAATTTTTAAAAGGTACTGTCTTTGGATACAAGTTGAACTTTGAGAAATTGAAATATAATTTTCCCATTACGTAAGAATCTCTTGTTATTTAATCGTTGTTATTTAATCATTTCCTTTTTTTCAATTTTAGTATTTAAATTTAAAACATGGTATATGTAAATTCCTTAATTATTTTCTAATTGATTCTCTATAACATTTTAATTTTAGTGTAGTGGAAAATAGTCCATGTCATTAGTGCCAAAAATAATACAAACAACCTGATAACCATTTTCACCTATTGAATTAGCAAAGGCTTTCAATTTTATAATGGGCTGTCGTGTTGATGTTACAGTTTTATCTCATACAATCAGTACAAACACAAATGAGAATGATACAGACAGAATTAAGGCTGGCAGAGAATACAAAAATATTAGTAGGTGTAGATGTTGGGCAAATAAGCCTGTCTCTTTATGTCCTTAGATTGTTTCCTACATTTTAAAATAGGACAGAACTGTGAAAATACCAGGTTGCCCTTCTGCATTCAAAGAGGAGGTATGTAGTCACAGACTGTGGAGGGAAAAAAGTGAGGAGAACATATTTTATTATCTTTATGCTGTCCTTTAACGAAGCCAGCAGCCCCACATTCTCAGTATCAGAATTGCTTTATTTCATGGGAAGGAGGATCTCGGCAGTGCTTGCGTGGGTCTCGTTCTTTCCTAGCAGTTTCCATATTGCGCTGTGATTTCTTGGATGTCACAATTTTGCCAAGCAGGATTTTTTTTTTTTTTTTACTTCAGTTCATATTTGTATAGCAGCATTTAAACATTTCTTGATTTTTTTAGATGTTACCTTTAGATGGCAAAACCAGAACAACAGTGTGACTGTCCCCTCCCGTGGAGATGCGGGGGGTCTCTGGCAGCAGAGGCAGAGACCTATTTATGTTCCACCGGCGCTTAATGAGAATAGAAGAGTAGACGCAGGGATAAACGCCCTCCTGTCTCCAGATAACTTCTGGACAGGGATGGTTGCATGCAATTAATTTACAGGTAAATGAGTTTTGACAATAAATACACTACCAATTTTTCTTAACAGTTGATGGAAACAGGGCTGCTGACCAGACCAGATTTCATGCCTTCTACAGTTTTGTGGCTATTGTACCTGGAGATATATATATAATTTTGACAGTTTTTATATTTGTCTATCTTCAGTTTATTTTTAACATTCTATTTTCTATTTCTAATGTTCTATTTTCTTAAAAACTGTAATGTGGAAATCTGTGATTTTTTCCAAATCAGCATGCTTTTAAGAAGTAACTCGCTGATAGTTTTAAGGGAATTGTATTATATGTTTGCATGTTGTTCTCCATGGTGAGACTAGAATTCCATTAAAAGCAGAATTGATTCTTTTCATCTGTGTTTCTTAACAGACCTGACACTACTCACTAAATATGTTTTAATGATTTTGGAGTGAATAAAATATGTGCATGTGTACAATCACACCTATACACATGAAGGGAGAGTATCTTATAACAAATCTGTTATATTTATTTTTTTGGAAAAATATGACAATTCCCATAGGTTTCCTTTTACATATTGAATAATTTTTCTTTCTATATTTATATGTCCTTTTTACAAAATATATTTGGTACAGGGCCTCACTCCGCAGCTTGGACTCATAGTGACCCTTCTGTCTGTCACCACGTCCAATCTCAGTGGCTGGCTCAGCGCCACTGAAGGGACCAAACCAGGATCCTTCTACTTGCCAAGCAAGTGCTTAGACTGTCAAGCTATCACCCTGGCTCCGGATTTTTTACTTTAAAATTGAAATAGGAAGATGAAACTCTATTGATAGCACTGGTTGCTTTTAAAGGCTAGAGTGTGTCTCCTTTTTTGTAGTGCAAATGACATTTCTGCTTTATTATGGGAGAACTCACAAAGCTCCAGTAAGGACACATGGTTTGGTTGCTTAAGGTAAGGAATTAAAGTTCTTAATGACTGAAGTGTTACTTAGTAGTATAACATTAGACTTGGTTTTTCTTTTGCAAGATGAAAAACTGAGTAATAACAATCCCAGTTGACCATATTCATGAGGAATGAAGAAAAAGAGAAAGGTATCTTTCTCCTAGGTCATTGAGCTTTTCATCATAGAGATTCTAAAAAGAAACAAGCCATATTATGCAAACATCATGTATTGTACGTATGTAATAATAAGAGAAAAATAAAGATGAAAGATAAATAGCCTAATAATAGGGCTCCAAACTTTCATTTGTCCATTAAAAAACAACATTGTGATATACTTTTCTGGTTTCCAATTAAACCATCACAATCTTTTTTTTTTTTTTTTTTTTTTTGTGGAGCTGGGGATTGAACTCAGGCCCTTGTGCTTGCCGGGTAAGCACTTATTCTACTGAGCTATCTCCCCAGCCCCCGATTGCTTTCTTTTAATGGTGACATTTTGTAACTGTTTGTTTGAATTTCATGATTTCGTAATAGGAATTTACAAATGGGTTATCTGAACATGAAATGGTTTATTTTTTATTTTTTAAATGGTTTTTTAAACATTAAATAAAAAGAGATTATTTACAAGGAGATAGCTATTAGTCTTAGAACTGTCTTTAACCTTTTATGTTCTATATACTTCTTACAATCTTTCTGTTTTTAGAATATTGCAAAAAATCTTGAAGACCCGTGTTATGGTGTGTGTCTAGTTGTCTCCCCAAGGCCTCCTGCAGTCATGGGATGGCTTCTGAGTTTGTGATTGATTATTGTGAGTGTGGATGCTGCACCTGCCCTGCAGCAGGTAATTTGCATTACAATGTAAGGAGAGGAGAGGGGCTAGCTGGCTGCCTGGGCTGCTGCCACTCCCTTTGCTCTGTGCTGTTTGCCACCCACCATGAAAGGATGCTCTTTGCCATGTGCCATTCTGTCTTAGAGCCAGCTGGGTATGGCCTGAGACAGAGCTCCAGTAACTGTGAGCTAAATAAACTTTTCCTTCCTTCATTCTGGGTGTCAGAAATTTGTTCCAGCAATGAGAGAAAAGTAACTTGAGACAGAATTTGGTACCAGACAAGTGAGGTTGTTGCTGTGGCTAAAGCTGACCATATAGATTACAAGCTTTTTTGAATAGTTTATGGGGAGAGATGGGAAAGGTTCAGAGATGTCGCATACAAGCAAAGTGCTGAAACAGCTTCAGCTGTTCCATGTGGGAGATTCTGGTCAGAGCTCTGAAGACCAGAAGGCTGATAGAAATGCTGCCTGTAAAGACCAGGCTGGGGAGGTTTCTGCTGGGAAGAAGGACTGCATTGTTGTTGGACTCAAGATGATGTATGTTATGGGTTGGCAGAAATTTTGCCTGCATTTTGCTTGTGTCTAGACATTTTGCCTGAGACTGAGATTAAGCGTGGTGGAGTGATTAATCTTTCAAAAGGTATGTCAAAGCAGTCGAATATTGAAGGAGGGGCTTTTAGTCAGATTTATGCTGAGAATCAACAGCAAAGAGCCCAG
>NW_004524746.1:4224333-4225791 GCF_000260255.1 Octodon degus | reverse complement strand
GAGCTGCTGCCACTCCCTTGGATCTCTGCTCTTTGCCTCCACCATGAAAGGCTGCTCTCTGCCATGAGCTGCTCTGCCTTGGAGCCAGCTGAGTATGGCCTGAAACCTCCAGTAACTGTGAGCTAAGTGAGCCTTTCCTTCCTTCATTTTGGGTGTCAGCCATTTTTCCCAGCAATGGAGAAAAGTAACTGAGACCCCCGCCCCAGTGTCTTCATGCTGATTTTTTTCAGTGATTACCAATATAAAAATGCAAATTATTGAACAATATCCATTGAACCTTTGTAACACATGGAAGGAATTATATTTTTAATTTATTTTGGTACATAACTGCTTGCTTAGTTTAAAATTGTTTCAGGACCATTGCAGTTTTTACAGAACTTTTGAAATCAGTGCGAATTGCACTGCAGTGTGATGTTCGGTTAAGCCCGGAGACCCCACACACTGCCTGCGCAGGATGGGGGCTCTGACTCTTGCTCCCTGTGTCACTAGGCAGGCTGCCTTACAACTCTGTTTGGGGCTTCTCAGCCTAAGGAGGGAGTCATAGTGCTACCTGAACCTTTTAATACTGGGACCACTGTTGTGATGTGTAAAGAATTGTTGTGTAGTATGTTTCATTTAAATATATTTGTCTCTTGCTTACTACTTACTGAATTTCACAGTGTTTGTGTGAAAGGTGGCCATTTGTACCATATTCTGAGTGAACTTGGCCTAAGTAGGTTATAGTTATTTGATTGATGGATGACTTTTGAGATATTAAGCCATCTCTAAGGCCCCAAAGATGAGTGATGTTGTTATTTAATATTTCTAAAATCTTTTAAAATATGTGGGTTTAATCCTTCCCTTGTCTTATTTTCTTTTGAAGATTCAATTTATATGTTTACAATGATTATAAAATCCATTTCATACACAAAGTGATGGAGGCTGATGGCATACAGTTACTTAAGAGTGAAGGAGACTATGTAACTGTTGAACCGTATTTCAAGCTTTTCTTGTAAAATTTTGTATAATCCTTGTTTCATGAATGATATAAAAGGAGCAGGAGACATAGCTCATTGGCAAAAGCACCTGTCTAGCAAGCGCAAGGTCCTGAGTTTGATCTCTGATACAAAAAAATTCATAAATGATATAAAAGGAAGATAGTAGATACCCATTTGTTTTTAACATCTATCTTAGTTTGTTCATTGTATATGCAGCTTTTTCATGTTAGACTATAGGATCTTGAAGGTTTGGTCTTGTGTTGTTCACAATTTTTTTTTCATCTCAGAAAACATGTTTGCAAACAAAATTGATCTATTTCCTTGATTTCAAAATTTGGAAGGGGAGAACATTTCTGTAAATCTGAGGAAGATACAGTAGCACTTTAGAAGTGACTAGAGCCATTAATATAAATGTCATACACCTTAAAATGTCAGGAGGAGGATTGCTGGAGTTAGCACAGCGGACGGTGCTCAGTGATGC
>NW_004524746.1:4190573-4223373 GCF_000260255.1 Octodon degus | reverse complement strand
CAGCTGTGCAGCCTGTTCATGGCTACAGAGTGGCTGGGATCTGTCACTCAAGAGCCAAGCCCTGCACGCTCAGGAAGCAGAATTTTTATAGGATTTAAAAACAAGTAAAAGGTACAACGACAGGGCATTTGTCATTAGTTGACTGAACAGAAAGTTACACTGAATTTTGCCTTTTCATAAACTAGGATAACATAGAGGTACATGATTGGCCAGAAAGTTACACTGAGTTCTGCCTTCTCTGCATACAGTGGACACAGGGGGAGGGAGGAGGTATCATTTGCAGGGAAGACAGATTGAACAAAGAACAGAGGGCTTATTGAAGGGTGGGAAAGGGGGTGAGGAATGCCGGGGCTCCTGGCTGGACTTTTCTCTTAGCAGTGCTTTAGCTGTGTCCCATGGATTTTGATATACTCCATCTTAATATTTACTCAGTTTAACATAAAAATAACTTTTGTTGAGACTTCTTCCTTGACCTACTGATTACTCACAAGCATATTAGTTAGATTTTAGATCCCTAGATATTTTTTTCTTGTCATTCTGCTAGTCATTTTTAGTTTAATTTCATTTGTACAAGCAGGTACAAATAACACAAATAAAAGAAAAATACAAAAAAGTAAGTTAAAATTTCCATACTTCTCTTGAACTGGTAAAATGTTAATTAATATCAGCAGACTTTTATGTCATACATATATGTATGTACACACATATATGTGTATATATAGTACATACATACATATATGTGTATAGATGTACATACACAAATATATGTATATATGTACATACACATATGTGTATAGATATAAAACAAATATACAGAGATACCTTCAGACACTGAAGTAAGCAAGAATTCCATAAAGATGATAAAGTGACTTGAAGAAAAGCAGCGAAGTGAAATAGAAGAATGAGAGCCAGAGGAAAAAGAGTAAGCAGGGGTTGGGGAGATGGCTCAGTAGAATAAGTGCTTCCCTGGCAAGCACAAGGGCCTGAGTTCAATCCCCGGTTCCGCCAAAAAAAAAAAAAAAAAAAAAAAAGAAAGTAGACAGTAATTGACATGACACACTGGAGTATTAGCATACAAGTAATTATCTTAAAAGTAAAAGTTCTAAATGCAACAACCAAAATACAGAGACTGGCATAGCAAGTTTAAAAAATACCGTTTATAGTTCTTTATAGGAAATAAATTTTAAATCCAGTGGTCTAGGTACATTCAAAGTAAAAGGTTGAAACATTACACCATGCAAACATTAATCAAAATAAAGTAGGAATAGCTCTGCCAATATTTGCCCATTTAGATTTCAGAGCAGAGAGCATTATGGGAGGCAAACAGACACTATCATGGTGACAGTAAATAAGGACGGGGCGAGCCTAGTTGTGTTTGTACCAAATGGTAGTGCCTCACAATGAAGCAGACATTGATAGAACTGAATGGAGTGATGAACACATGCAATTCCATTTGGGAACATTACCATCACCCTCCAGCCTCACTCACTTTCAAAACTACTAGCTAGAAGACTAACAGGTTATGAAGATATAAACAATATGGGCTAGCACTGAATATTCAATTAGGTGATCATAGAAAGCAATCTTTTTATATGTTGCTGAAAATTCCATTTGTTAATATTTTGTTAAGAGTATTTAAATTTATGGTCAAGCATAATGCTGGGCAATATGTTTTCTTGTTTATTTGTATATTGTCTTTGACAGTGATGGGGTACAGGCAGCTTCAAAATATGAATTACAAGCGTCTCCCCCCACCTTTTCTCCTGAAAAAGATTGTATACAGCCTGCCTGAAAATTTTATTAGAATGCTCCAGTGAAACTGTCTGCCTGCAGATTTCCTTTTTGATATTTTAGAATTAAAAATTTAATTTATTAAAAAGTTAGAAGACTTCAGTTTATTTTATATTGAGTGACTTGTGGAAGGTTGGCGCATTTTTATAAGCTGTCTAATTTGTCAGAATCAAGTTGTTCATGATACTCTCTTAGAGTTTTAAGAACTACAGGCTTTATAGTGATGATACCTATTTTATTTTTTATATTGGTGACCTGTTTTTTAAATTTTTGTCTCTTTTTCCTACAGACTTATCAATAGAACTGTTTCTCGCTAGAAATCCAGCTTTTGTTTCATTGGGTTTTCTTAACTGTTTTCAATTTTTTTTATTTCTTCCCATATATTTAATATTTCCTTCCTTCTGCTTGATAAGCATTTAATTTGGGCTTTTTCTTGGTTGTTAAAGTCAAAGATTACATTATTTTAGAGTATTCTTTGCTTATGCACTTAATGTATAAAATTTTCTCTCAGCAATGCTTTAGCTGTGTCCCATGGATTTTGATATCTATCTTAATATTTATTCAGTTTAGCATAAAAATAACTTTTGTTGAGACTTCTTCCTTGGCTTACTGATTACTCACAAGTATATTACTTAGCTTTCAGGTATCTGGATTTTTTTGTTATCATTCTGATAGTGATTTCTAGTTTTATTCCACTGTGGCCAGAACATATACTTTGTTTTTGTGTGTGTGTGTGGTTTTTTTTTGTTGTTTTTTTTTGTTTTGTTTTGTTTTTAGTGGAACCAGGGATTAGCACTCAGGCCCTTGTGCTTGCCTGGGAAGCGCTTATTCCACTGAGCCATCTCCCCGGCCCCAGAACATATACTTTGTATTAACAATTCTTTATACATTTTTGAAGTTAGTCTTATATCATGGGAATAATCTCTCTTGATACAAGTTTTGATGATACCCGGAAGTAATATGTATGTCAGAATTGTTATGTAGGGTGTTTTTTTTCCTCCATAATTTTATGTAGGGTGTTCTGAATAGATTCTTTTGGTTGATTATAGTTTTGAGGTTTTTTATGTCCTGGCTGATTTTGTTGCTAGTACCTTTTTTTTTTTTGCGGACCTGGGGATTGAACTGAAGCCCTTGTTCTTGTCAGGGAAACACGTATTCTTGCTGAGACATCTCCCCAGCCCCTGCTAGTAACTTGTAAGAGGGGTGTTAGAGTCTCCCACTCTACTTGTGACTTTCTTTTTTTTCTTTTTTTTTGCGGAACCGGGGATTGAACTCAGGTCCTTGCATTTCCCGGAGAAGCGCTTTTCCCACTGAGCCAGCTCCACTCTACTTGTGTATTTCTCTTTTCCCATAGTTACTTTTCTCTGGTTGCTGGGACAAAATATCAGGACACCCCAAATTAAAGAGGAAAAGATTTATTTAGCTCACAGTTTGTGGAGGTTGCAGGCCATAATCAGCTGGATCCACAGCAGAGTAGCAAGGCAGAGGAGCAACAGTTTCTGATAGTGGAAGATATGAAAGTAACAAAATAAAAAAGGGAAGCAGCAAACCTCTTTTACTCCCTCATATTGTTGCAGGCGCTTGTCACGAGGGCTGGGGTACCGCCCACGCCATCTCCCTGACCTCCTCTTGCACAGGCTCAGGATGTTTATGAAGGACTCTACCCCCCCCCATGCTTAAACTAAACTTCTCAAGTTGACACAAAGTATCCACCAATTTTGACTTCATGTATTTTTAGCCTTTCTTTTGGATACCTGTGGTTGAACTGGTTTTCTCTTAGTGAACTGATTCTTCTATACCTATATCATGAACTCTCTGTCTCTAGTAGTTTTCTTTGCTTAGAGGTTTATCTAATACGAGTATTGTTACTCTTGGTTTTCTTTAATATTTGTGTATCTTTTTCTAGACATTTACTTTCAACTTAACCTATACCATTGTATTTGAAGTGAATTTCTTGTAAACATCATATAATTGGGTCATGGGTTTTAATTCATTGTACCAATCTCTGTCTTTAACTGACACATTTAACATGTGCATGAGGTCCTTAATTTGTATGTCTCCCTGTGGGGCAGCTTGAACCACCGGTGGTATATTCATGACTGTCCCATTGAGTGGCTTTTTGTTAATAAAATGACCAGTAAAAATGATTAAATCCAATTGTACCACCAGTGATGCAAGCCGTGGGAATGTGTCAAACCATTTACACTTAATGTGATAGTTGTATAGATTTAAAATACTGTTTTACTTCCTTTTTTGTTTATTTTTCTTTTAAGCCTTCTTGAGCTATCTAAATATACTTTAGAGTTTTATCTGTAGTGTGTATGTGTTGTAAGTTTGTCAAAGGTATCACCTAAATGTATATAAATTAACAATTATACAATTATTTATTGTATATAAATCATCAACTTAATGGTATCATTGTTTAATTTGTCAGAAGTATAGAAACCTTATCTTACTTTAGGTGTCTTTACTTTCTCTGCTCAATTATTGTTTTAAATAGCACGTACCCATTTAGAACAACATGATAGTGCTAAAATTTTTGGTCTACCCATTAATAATTTAGAAGAGTCCAGAAGAAAAGCGAAATTTCTCACATTTACCCATATTTTGGCACATGGTAGTCTTCCTAATGCTGTGAACTTCTTTTCTAAAATCACCCCCCACTTTTCAAGAACACTTTTTTGCGCCACTTGCTTAGAGTATATTTGGTTAAAAAAAATATAAATATATATATATATATATATATATCTCCTACATTATCTTTATTGGAACATTTCCTTTTATGAATATTTTGTCGTATATGAATTTGTAGATTGAGAGAACCTGGCAGACGCTCTTGATTTCTGATGATAAAAGTCACCATCCTAAACTTTTTTTCTACACATGAAGTGTCATTTAACTCCTCTGCTTTGAAGAGCTTTAATTTTTTTGTCTTACAGTTCAGCAATGTAATGATGTATCTTGGAGAAGATTTTCTTGGGTTTGTTTGTGGTTATCTCTGCTTCTTGATTCTATAGATTTATGTGTCTTGAAAATTTGGATTGTGTTCAGCTGTTATTTCTTTGAGTACCATTTCACACCAACCCTGTTTCTCCTCTTCTTTTTGACTCCAAGGGCATGAAATTGAAGTTATTTTTGGTAGTCTCTCAGCCCTCTGAGGCTGCATTCATTTTGGAGTCTGTTTTCTCTCTGTTCCTCTCCTTGGGTATTTACAGCCATTCTGTTTTCCAGTTCACTGAACTTTTTCTCAGTTCCATTTATTCTGCCAATGAACCCAAACACTGAGGTCTTACTTTTGGTTTTTGAATACTTCATTTGTAAAATTCCATATGTATTCTTTTTCTGAGTCATTGCTTATCTTTACTGAAGATAAAGCACTTGCCAGGCAAGTGCTTATTCTACTGAGCTATCTCCCCAGCCCGATATCCTGTTTTAAATATTTGTTCTAGGAATATTTATAATTGTTCTTTGTAATACCTTTATAGACATTTTGGAACTTTGTTAGATAAATTGAACATCTTCATTATGTCAGTGCAGGCATCTCTTGATTGTTTTCTGTATTTACTGTGAGATCTTTTCTGATTTTTTTTTTTTTTTAACGTATTTGCTTGTTACAGGGTTTCACCAGGAAGCTTGGACTCATGGTGATCCTCCTGCTTTTAGCCTTGGCAGTGCTGGGGTTATAGGCGTGTACCACCACACCTGGACTCTGTTGGCTTAGCCCCCCTGGCAACGGGGCTGGCAAGGCATGTAGTGCCAGCAATCTAACCAAGATCCCCGTGCTTTGCCTAAGCTTGCCTAAGCAGGCACTTTAGTCTGCTGAGCTATCTCACTGGCCCCCAGTTATGAGTGATTTTCTATTAAAACTTAAATATTTTCATATTATGAGATTCTCAGTTTTAATTTAAGTCTTATGTTTTTTACTTTTGTTGTTGTTGTTGTTTGTTTGGGGCCTTTCTGGTACATTTTTCAGGAGAGACGAGGGCACTGCCCTAACTGTTGGGAGGGAAGAGGAAGAAGTCGAGGCTTCTCACTCAGCATCAGTTGGTATGAGGCTGAGATCTCTCAATGACTTATGGCTGACAGGAGAATTTCTTCCTGTCATTCTCTGCAGACACCAGAGTGTGCTATTGGGAAACAGTGCAAGTCCTTACTGTCCACTGGGCCTCTTCTCCCATGACCTTGCTAGACAGGAGGAGTGCAGCCTTATTGGTTAGGGAAAGAACAGGCTTCTATTGTTTTCTGTACTGACACGGACGTGAGAGTCTCCTTACCACCCAGTGGGCATGGCAGCCTGGCCTGTTGGTGGCTTTCTTTTATTCTACCCAGGTGGTAGTGCTGGGAACCTTGTTACAATTTCTTTAGAGTAGAATTCTGAGTTCCCGGTTGATCGTTGCCAATAGTGATAGGGAGAGGCCAAATATGAATGAGATACATGGATTGTATCAAAGTCAGTGTGCTGGCTGTAGTGTGACACTGTAGTTTTAATAAAATGTTAGCTTTGGGGAAAACTGGAAATGTGTACATTGAAAGGCTTTTATTTCCTACAACCGTTTGTGATTCTGTAATTGTCAAAGTTAAAGAATTTGAAGATAAAATTTTGAAAGTTAAAACTGTATAGTAAGGAATAGTCACAGCAATCCTTTTTTCCAAAGTGTTACCTTTTACTTTCTCTCTCTATGAATCTTGTGTAGTACATTCAGTATTGGTCAGCTTGTAACACCCAGCTGAACTGAATCAGTGTGGTGCTGAGGGTAGAAGGCTCACCTGAGGATTGTTGGCAACTGGTTAAGAAGAAAATTGGAGGGAAAGATAATGCACTGCTGATTCTCCTGGAGAAGTTGTTGCACTGACTGTCCTGGTGTGAACTGGGCTGTTCTCATCATCGAGGAGCTTAGAACCTCACCGTCACTGAGGATGGCCGCAGTGGTTTTGGGGTGAGGGCTCTGATTCTTACTTTGAGTGTCACTTCCCAGCTCCACTGCAGATCCCTCAGTCTGGTAGCACGGATCCCTCCTCCTGCTGGCACAGACTTTCTAGATTCCAGCACTGACCTTTGGGCCTTCCCAGTGCAGATCCTTGGTATAGACTTGCCTGAGACATTGCGTGGGCTCTAGGTCTCCAGTTGGACTTGTGGAGGAAATTGTCTTTGGCTCCAGGTCTTTATCTGGACTCCGGCAGGACATTGCCATGGGATCCAGACTTTCAGCTGAATTCTTTGGGTCTCTAGTGTGTGGACAGATCCCCTGCCCTCTTCTTCATTTGACTCTGGGTACATATCATAAAATAATTCTCTAAATTATGTGTTCTGTATTAAATCCTTTCCCTTGTAAATCTTGATACAACATCTTACAAATAGTTTTTGGTCTACCCTCCTATTATTGTTATTTTTGCAAAAGACTCTCCAGTTAAGTATTTATCCATTTCTCTCAGTCATGAAGAAAGCATTATTTTGATATTATTGTACACCATGTTTTTTCACCCAAGTAGTTTACCTTGAGCTCTTTCTGTGTAAACGTGGAGATCTTCCTCAGTGCACTGAATGAGTGAACAGTAGTTTATTTGTTCCTACAATTAATTACATGTTATCCTCATACTTGGTAATTTTGTATTTTTCCTACAGTATTTTTGAAAAGATCCCACAGATGGGATTTCTGAATCAGCAGTAAATACATTTGCGATTTTTGGCTCAATTTTTGTATTGCAGAGACTGTAATTTAATATTTGTTAGGGCTAGACAGCTTCCTCCCTCATCAAGTTCTGCAACTTTTTTCTGGCTGTTCGTTTTGTTTTTCCACCTTGAAATTTTTAGTCAGCCATTAAAGCACATTTGGATTGCTCTCAGTTTTTGGCTATTAGATTATGTCTGTGTTATATTTCTTCTTCCAGAAATGTAGCAAGTAAACAAAACCTCTTAAATTAGTGCGAAAAAGATTTTTATTTTATTTTTAATAACTAGTTTGAAACAACATGATATGGGAAAAGACAAAAATTAAAGTTGTTCTCTCTTAATACACCTGAACAATGGCCAAATTCAGAATAAATTCTAAATATAAAATATGAAAAAGTACAAGTGCTTAGCAGTTATAAAAACTTTGTGATTCAGCATTAAGAAGCGATTAAAGAGAAACAGCAATACATTACACAACAAAAGCATAATAATAAGCAAGGTTAAAATGTTCTGACAAATTTTGAAACATTCTGTAAGCTATTACAGAACTATAGAACTAATAAATGCTGAAGAGCTCCATAAAACTCAGAAAAGGGATTAATAACAATACAAAATAAGGCAAAAGATATGAACAAACATTTCAAAGAAATCATAAATATAAACCCACAAGTTTAATGTTCTCTGCTGCTGGAGATTCAAAACAACATGCATCGTGGACCTTCCTGTACCTCCAGGATTTAACCAGCCTTGGATCAGTAATGTTTGGAAATTGCACCTGGAATGAACATACTCTAGCATTTGCACTCTCATTATTCCCTAAATAATACAGTATAGTAACTATCTGTGCAGATTTTTGCATCACATTAGGCATAGTAAATATTCTTTCGAGGATTTTAAGTATGCAGGAGGCTATAAGTGGATTATATGCAAATGCTGTGTCATTTTGCATAGGAAACCTGGGCAGCTGAAGGTGCTGGTGTTTGTAATTGTGCTGCAGCCAGCTCCTCACAGATGCTGGGGAACAACTTTGCTTTTAGTTGTTTTCCATGAATTTAAATTCACCAGTGGCTGCGTGACAGGTATTGCACAGTGCACTGATTAAGAACACACATTGTTACTAGATAGGCCGTAGCTTTTATTTGCTGTGTAACTCTTGCGTGAGTTTCTTATCGTCCCTAAGTTTAAGTGTTCTTATTAGTAAAATGATGATTATAAAATACATGGTATGATTTCTTTGAGAACTACACGATATGGGTAAAGTTAATTGTATTATTATCTGATCAATTTTTAACAGTTCTTATCAAATAGCACTTTAGGGATTAGGAAACCTTAAGAGTAGCCTTTCAGCTGTAACATGGAGAGGCAAAATGCTATCTGTTGAGTGTGAAGATGGACAATTACAAACTAGTGCTTTTGCACACCTACGTTGCTGGGCTTGAGGAAGCCAGAGTGTGGATGTGGGGTTCTGTAGTGGGCAGCAGACCTCCAGAGGGCTGTCTTACAAGCATAAAGGCCCTCATACCCACTCCTGCTTTGCCACCTGCTAGTGTAGATGGTGAGCAAGCTGACAGAAGAGGAGAGGAAGGGCGAGACCAGGTACAAAGTGGGGGAGCGAGACTTTCCCAGCCAGAGACCAGGCTCTATCTGTTCCATTGCACAAATTTTCTTAAGGTTACAGTGTTCTCAGCCAGGTTTCTGTCTTATACAACAAAATATTCCTCTGGTTATAGGTCATCTCCCCTCTTAGTTGCTTATAAACCCCTGTATACAGACAGGAAGATGAACTTCCCCAGAGCTTGTTAGACAAGCAGACTGTAGCCCAGCCTACTGCTAAGCTAGAATCTGCAAGTACACAGCAGCCACCAGAGATCTGTGTGCACTTCCATTATAAGAGGTGCTTCCTAGTTTGTATTCCTGTAGGGAAGCTGTCCAGGTGTGAAGGGGAGGTAAGAAAGGGAGCAAGTGAAGGTTTGAATACTGTACCTGCCTATGCCACTTAGTACTTTAGGGGAGAAGTTTTAATATACTCATTTTATGCGGAAGGAAGCTGAGGAAAGGAATTTTTTTTTCTCCTTTAGGATGACATTATATAATTAATAAATTACTATGAGATTGATATAGAGGAAAAATGATCTCTGTACGACCTCCAAATAATATAGAGAGCAAAAATGAAACTCTTGACCTGAAAGGTACCTGAGATGAGTTTGTGTTCTCTAAAACCAAAGAATGAATTTTAGGAACAAATGGAGGTTATAAGCAGAATATATTTGTTGGGGGAAAGAAAGCTCCTGTCCGAGAGAAGGACAGAAAAGGCGACCCCGAGCAGGTAGTCCCTGGGAAACTCTCTTCTAGGGACTTAAGAGGAAAACCATGCAGTGAAGCGGGTCTAAGGTGGTGGAGAACATGGGAACTCGCTTAGGTGAGCATGAGGTGGGACAAAGCTGTAATCAACCAATGAGATTACAAGCACCATTGCTCAGGAAAAATTGATTAAATCCAAGACCAAATGAAAAAGCCATGGGATAAGGTCTCTTCCTGTTGGGGTTACATTAGTGATTTATTCGAGCTATTTCAAGGTGATTGATACCTATTCAGAATATCAGTCCCTGGTGCCCATTCCTAGGGAAGTATGTGGTTATATTGGTTTATTCTTTTGTCTTGAGATCTGGCTCATAGCAGAGAGTGTCTATTTCTTGCAAAGTTACATTGTCTTCCATATTGTCTCCTTGAGAGTCTGGCCCTGTCTGACTGCCTATAATATTTCTGTCTAACTTAGCTGCCTACAATAAGATGACAATCAGGTGATTCTCTGATAGTGACTGAAGTATGTATAGTGTATGGTTGGTATGAAATATTTTCTTTACAATTTAAATAAAACCTTAACATTGAGAATTTTTTCACCAGTAACTCATTTAACTCTGTAGCAAATTAATTAGAATGATCTGAGAAGTATCCCTTTTTAGTGACTGCTAGTTCAGAAGTCATAATTGATGTGATTTTAAAATTCTGTAGAAAGTCATATGGGTTGGATTTGCCAGGGCCTACTGATCCTCATTCTATGGTTTCATTTGTTTTCTTTTATTATTAGCCATGGATGCTCTTTTATCTGGATTTACTTGTTTTATTTCTCCTCCACATCTTGTGGGGACAGGAAACAGTCTATAATTCCTCATTTTCATTGTTTTCTGAATGGGCATAGTTGTTTTGGTCTTGTGTCACAAACTGTGGATGAACCGTAGCCTGGTTGTGGCTTTGTGAGATTAGCTGCTGTCTGTTTTCTTCCTGGTGTTTGGTAAAAGTGTAATCGCTGAAGCAGCTTCTCCAACTCTTGAGCTCTACTTGGGGCTTGGAGCACATTTCTTGCCAGAAATGGTCTGAACAGTTTTGGTTAGTTTAGGAATGTATCTGCAGGGCAAGGGTATGCAGATGGACAGGTACCGATTGAACTAGAGAAAGCAAGGCTTACGCTATGGGAGAATGATTTTGTGCTCCGCACTTTCGAAACCTTTTTGCTGTAGATAAGTAGTGGAGTTGCACAGTCTATGCAGAACAAGTTTTTCCAGGTTTCATTTACATCTTAACTTTGGTTTCTGCCTGTAAAACGACTTGCTTAACTTTTTTATATATATATACTTTTAACTTGGATTTTGAGCTTGGTGCTCCTGCCCTGGGAATGACCTGCTGCTAATTGCACACAGCCTGTTGTGGTAGACAGCTCTTGCATCCAAAGTGTCTAAAGGAGATTTTTGTTTATCCAAAATATATCATATTAAATGAAGGATTTTTTAGTTTGGCACCGTGGGTTATTGATTCGTAGCCATATCTTTTATAAAATAATAGTGAAATGTTGGTGCTTTCCACGTCACACATGGAAAACATAACAGATTCCATTTAATGTGTGTGTAAGAACACAGAGCAGTACACTCCTTCCACACAAGGTCCATAGCAAGCAGTTTACACTGTGTGCACCACTTCAGCCATGTCAGCAGCTCCACTGTGCCGTTGTAGGGCAAGAGCGGGAGAAGATGGCAAGAGCAGGAGAAGATGGCACAGTGATACACACAACCACGTTCCCATAAAACTTTGTGGACTCTGAAACGTGACTCATAAATTTTATCATGTCAGGAATAATACTCATTTCGTTCCATTTAAATATCTGAAGACATTTTTAGCTTTCAGGATACACAAACTTTTGGTACCATCACTACCAAAAATATTATTTGCTTGATTTTTTTTTTTTTCACAAGATGTCAGTTGGTAACCAGGATAACTGGAGTAATTAAGGACTTTAAGTCAGATTCTCCTTGCTGCTATGTGATCTGGGTCAAATTATGAAATGTTAAAAAAACCACATTGTTAAATGTTTCATCAGCCTCGGTTTTTTCAGCTGTGAAATGGGTGTAGCGTGACTTTTGGCCCCATACATGGATGAAGTAATATTCTAAGCTTTCATGCGTGGCAAATATTACCTTTGCAACTTCTCCTTCCACCCCATTTCTCTCTGGCTAACAGTCTTATGGGACATTGTCATTCCTCCCACATTAATTTACAGGAAGGTATCTAAAGAAAGTGGAGAGTTCGTACATAGTTTTAGAACCACACTTTCTAGTCAGTAAGTGCGGTGGTAGGAGCCTGTGATTGCAGCTCCCTGGAAGCCTGAGGCAGGAAGACTCCAAGTTTGAGCCCAGCCGAAACACCTTGTCTCAAGATACTACAAAAGGCTGGAGATATATAGCTCAGTATGAAAGCTCTGCTTTCAGTCCTTGTTACGGCAAAACAAAGCTAACAAGTAACGATTTTCTGATAGCCACTGTCCTTTTGTGCATGAGTTGTACTAAACTGGTCACTGAATTGCATCTCACAAAGCAGTCTTGATGAGGCTGCTCTTCACAATTAGTCTCCTCAGTAAATGATCTGAAGCCTCTTTGTAGCCCCAAGTATTTTCAGGTGTTTACTTAAATCTAACTTGATGATGACAGAATTCAATTTTAAGAATATTCCTGTGCTTTAGAGGCTCTTAATAAGCAAGGTAATTTACAAGTGACAGTGGTTTTTCATGTTTTTTGATTATGGCACAATAAACATTCCCTTTATGGTAATGAACAGTTTGGAATGATCAGTTACATAATTTCATGGTAACATTTCAGCAAAAAGATTTAAATGTAATTATTCTAAATTAGCATAATCAAGCAATATAATTACTGTAGGTGGTTCATATAATTAAACCTAAAAGTTAAACTTGTATAGAAAGTTAGAAGCATTTGTTCTTTTTCAATGATTTTGCTTTAAGTATGTTTTTTAATTAGAAGTGGGAAGAGAAGAAAAACACAGAAATGCAGGTATTAACTTACACCTCGCAGGGCGGGTCAGAGAGCCTGGGACTGTTAAAGCCATAATAGCTTGTCCTTTCCACTAGAATAATACTGCTCGCTTTTTAAAACTTTTTCCTGCATGAGCTGCTTCGGTGTCTGATTTAGTGCGTAGCTCCTTCGACGGAGCTGTTTCTGCTGCACACACGCACACACGGCGCCGCACGGGGCATGCAAAAGCAGAAGAAGCCAAATTCTCGCACTGTGGGATCCAGGAGCAGCGGGCAGGCAGCCTAGAGAAAGCCAGCTGAAAAGGGCCAGTGTGGTTTCCTGATGGAAGGACAACTGAGAGTGTGGATTTTATAGGGCGAAGGACACTGGACTTATTTTTTAGGTGGTTAATGGTGCTAGTAGACATTGTGTTAGAGTCAAATCTAATCTATCAGTTGGAAGATAATGGGGACAAATTTTTTGAATTAATAAATACTATATGCTGAGCACTGTGAGGAGAGTGAAGTTAAATAAGTTACTGATCCTATCATAAATATAAAATCTCTCTCCCACATTCTTCAAGGTTATAAACTGTACCTTAACAAAAGATTTTAAATATAGTTTTCTTTTGCTTTATGCTATAGATACCATCTTATAGCATTTTATATTTCAAAGCTTTATAACATACACAGAACTCAATACTTCTTATATATTTTGTGTCAATTCTTTATCAGAATACAGTATATAGCAGGTATACACTTTTTTTTGTCTTGTAAATAGCAGGTTGGCTTGCCTTAAAAGTCACTAACTGACTAGGGCGTTGGGCTGAGGCCCGCTAAGAATCATGGGAACTTTTGTCCACCAAGTTCCATGAAAGCAGACACAGAGCAGATCAACAATAAGTGAAAGCTCAAGTTAATTTAAGAATAAGAATGTTGAAATTTTTAAATTAGAAGAAGGAAAAGAAGCAGTAGATAATTTCAGTGATGGAGTATATACATGAGACAAGGCTCCTGTGTTGCACAGGTCCCCTGCCTGATCAGTACTCTTGCTCTTGCTGAGCGCATGCCAATGTAATGAAATGTCTTTGAAAAACTGATTCTTTTATTGTCAGCATGAGAAGAAATTTTTATCTGATAAAGATATTGCACACACATACCGATATGCTTATGTATCTGTGGCGTGGAATTCCAAGATATTTTTTCTAGTGTATACTAAAAATAATTTAAATTTTGAAGTTGCAGAAAGATAAAAACCCTAATGATAACGTTATCATAATCCGTTATCTTCTTAAAAATATTTATACTTAAGACCCATCTTATAGATATGTAGATTTTTGAAATGAAAGAATAATGAAATAAACTTTTCTATGGGTAATCTTACTTTTAAAGTTAAAATGCAAGCAGTTTAAATTCCTTTGAAAATAAATGCCATTGTAATATGCAAAAGCATGAAGAGCTATTTTGGAAGTTTTATCCTGTTGTTTACTGATGGTTGCACTTTGACTCTAGAAAGCCTTACTTGATGTGCAGGACAATATCAAGAATGATTTTATAGCAGGTTATTGTGCTGATAAGGAAATGGTGGCATTTCTGTAATTGTGATTCTGTAACTTAGAAGACAGAGATATGCCATGTA
Source organism: Octodon degus (assembly GCF_000260255.1). Taxonomy (NCBI): domain Eukaryota; kingdom Metazoa; phylum Chordata; class Mammalia; order Rodentia; family Octodontidae; genus Octodon; species Octodon degus. The sequence goes on along the minus strand of NW_004524746.1, from coordinate 4,208,973 downwards.
TTAAAGACTTCTGTACTTTGTCTTTAGTTTTCTCCTTAGTTATATAAGGTAGCAAACTTACAGGTCATGATCAGAACTGAATGAAATTATGTAAGTAGCACATTGCTTTTGCACACAGTGTATTTAGAAAAGGGTGGTTTATTTGTTTGTCTTGTTAGCTTTAGAGATACCTATCATTTATTAGAATATGCCTTCCCCCTTCTCATCCCATGCATTTAGCAAAAGGTGATATACTCTGCAATTTTCCTGTTACTACTTAAAGACTTGAACATGGGACAAAAGTAATTTTTGCTTCTTCAGAAATTATTTCAAGAATTAGAGCAAACTGTAACTCCACAAAACATTTTCCAGAAGTATTTCCTAGGCAAAAAGTTTTTAGGTGCAAATCTGTTTGGGGAAAAACTAGACTGAACAGATTTAACTAGATTCCTCTATTGCAAAGTATAGAGGAGGCCCCAGTGCCTCGGGTCTCCAAGTAGAACGTAGCATGCATGTTTCTCAGCTCGTGTGAGAGAGAGCTCATGCACAAGCATGTATGTGTGTATTCATGTGAGTGTTTAGTACCTAGTAACACTTGGCATCTGTCCTTTCTGGTGACTGTCATTTGGGAAATTCTGGCTTAGAGGACAAGTGGAAGAACTAAACAAAAGGAAAGACTCTGGTAATCTTTAGAGCTGTGTATATATAAGCAACAGGCTTTTCCCCTGTGAGGGTGGCCTTGGACATATGTGCAAAATTATGTATTATAGGTTTCATATAGTCTAAGAATAAGGGGACAGGAAGATGCCTCTTATTTTTCTTAGATGGTTTATGAGTGTATATAACTTGTTATAGATGGACTTTTTTTGGCCATTATAAAATCACAAAATAAACCAAGATGTTTGACATCATTTTTAGCTGCTAGTATGAGGCAGTCCTTTAAACTGATAATTATAAATTTTAAGCAAAAATCATAGTTTAAAGTTTCTGCTTCATACTAGATGGTAGTGTTATAGTGGAAATCAAACTCAGGACCTTGCACTTGCCAGGCAGTAGCTATGTCACTGAGCTGTATCCCTGGCTCATACTAGTTTGTATGGGAGAATACTTTGTCATACATTCATGTTTGTCTTTAACTTTGAATTTTAAGCCTTGTAAAAATTAAGCCACATAGAAACATTGTACATAGATTACTTGTACATATACTATATATACACACTACATACTTATGCACACACACACACACACACACATATATATATGAGAGAGAGAGAACATACAGAACATCAAATGAACAAATAAAATCTCTATGAATTATTCAAGACAAAGAGTCTCTTTTTGGTGACAAGGTGATATACAGCATTTCCAAGTAACCCAGAAGTCTTCTAGGGCCCCTTCTGTTGAGAAGGTAAGAAAACATTAGTGCTGAATTTAAATTGGAATTATCATTGTGACACTATAAACTTTCATGTACATAAACAAATATACTTATATATGTAAGTAGCATGCATATAATGTACATATATGTATATAGACATAGCTTATATATGGAATTACAGATAAGCCTCCTAGATCATTCTTTTATTAATAGAGTACCTTATGTTATGGAATAATTTGTGCCCCAACCCACCTTCATATTTTGGAGTCCTAGTCTCCAGCACCTTGAAATGTATTTCTTGATGATAAGGTCTTTTACCAGATTAAGTCAAATAAGGACTTTAGGATAGGGTGGGTTTTAATCCAGTTTGTCTGTTATCAGGAGAACTGTAGAATTTCCAAGAATGCATATGAATCCACAAGGACCATAGTAAGACAGTGGCTATTTCCAGGAGCAATGGAACCTGCTGAAATCCTGATCTTATACTCTGGTCTCTGGAACTGTGGAGAAATAGCTTTCTGTTACTACCAGCTACCCAGTCTGTAGTATTTTGTTATGGCAGCCCTATAAAACTAAGCACCAGTGAAGGAACCAAGTTTGAAGGGAAGCCTCTTCCTAAGGCTGAGATTCAGATCTCCTTTCGGAAGGTGTGGTTATAGCTCAGTGGCTGTCAGAGAGGTCTGCCGAGTTGACCCAGGCAGAGCTGGTGGTTATTTGGTACACAGATAGAAAGCCCCACTGCAGATTACAGGTCATAAAAGAGTAACAGGAGAGGACATCAGTTTGTTGGGGTTCAGACAGAAGCAGGCTAGCATATGGATTTACAGAGGGCTTTGGGCAGTGGAAGCAGGCTCATTGAGAGGTGATACAGGCCTGGTGCATGTAGTGCCCATGTGGAGAGGCTCATGAGGCCACGGTGGGGCTGTGAGCAGGTTCCCGTGCTGCAGTTGGGGTGGAATACCACTGTGTGTTCCCTCAATACTGGGCACATAGCTGGGGGGCAGGGTCATGCAGTACCAAACGCAGATACACAAAGCTGAAGAATATTCCTTCCTCTTGCACTACCCTTCTCGTAGTTTTTACTAACAAAGCTTAATGCATTGTGCTCGCTGCAAATGTCTGGCTTTCTTACCTGACAGCAGAGAGTGAAAGATAAATGGGGCCAAGAGGCAATGGATTGATAGCAGTCCAGCATATTCTTTTCGATTTCTGTAGGTTGACACAGTCTTCAAAATTTTCCTATCAACATATTTTGGTTTCAAAGTCACTCTTGAGGACTTTGAAATGGGGAGATGGCTCAGTAGAATAAGTACTTGCCTGGCAAGTGCAGGGTCCTGAGTTCAATCCCCGATTCCGCCAAAAAACAAAAACAAAAACAAAAAAACAAAGTCACTCTTAAACAGTGGGCTAAATTAAGAGATTTCTAGGCTTGAATACAATAAAATAGTCTAAATAGAATAGATTATAGAAGTGGTATCTCTGGCAAAAAAAAACTTAGTACTACTCTACAGCATTTATGGTTTAAATAATCTGTATTATTATAACAGTATCTCATGGACCACATTAATGATAAATTATGAAAGTTACAGTCATTATTGTTGCTGTTAATTGATGATGGGACATTGCTTGATCAATTTGTTTTTCTAGACATCTTAAGGTGTTTAAGTCGTTAAAGTACTACCCTTGTTGTAAATCCCTTAACTGTCCTTGATAATGTGGTGAAATTACTAGAGAGAGAATTAATTGAGCAATAAATTCCAGATAGTGGCCTTTATTTCCTACACAGTATACTTTGTTAGATGCTTTCTTTTTCTTCTGTAGAAGCAGTACTAAGAAGAATCTAACTTGAGTCAAATTATTTTTTGTTGCCAATTCTGAGTGCCTATATTTCCACATAGAACTGAGATCATCATAAAGCCTACCTATTCATTCAAAAGTGAGGATTAATCTTGTAAATCTACAGAAATAAGAAAATACTTATGTACAACCACTTCCTTTCCCTTTAATTCATAATTTTTAATACTTTACAAAATACTTTATGAATAGCTTCTGCTAACGTAAATCTTATATCTTGACTGTCACAGAATATCCACAGAACTTGAAATAAATAGGGCTAGCGTGTTTGATTTCTTTCATAAATGATCACGCAGTGGAAGTTTATATATCCATATAGTTGAAAGAACATGATACGGGTCAGGGATGCAGCTCAGTGGCACTGCATGTGCCTGGGAAACACGAGTCCCTGCGTTTGATTCTTTTTTTTTTTTTTTTGGCGGAACCGGGGATTGAACTCAGACCCTTGTGCTTGCCAAGGAAGCACTTATTCCACTGAGCCATCTCCCCGGCGCCCCCCCCTTTTCTTTTTTTGGTGGAACCGGGGTTAATTCTTGATATACATACAAAAAAAATTTAAAAGAACATGATTCCTACAGAGAAAGTACTGTTTTGTTGACTTAGCTCAGAAATACGAAACATCTATGAGAAGCTAGCATTCTAGGTCAGTGCCTCATTGCGCTGCCCTCAAGTCTCCAGTTATCCCATCCAGGGCAGTTCTGTGGGGGCGGAGTCTCCTGGGAGCTACAGGGCAAGGATTTCCTGGTGTGCGTGGATTGGTACCACTCTCAGTTTTACTCTCACACTGAGATTTTTACAGGTCAGAGACCCTCAATCTGACTTCCTCTGATTTTATTTTCAGTCAAGTTGCTTGACCCTTAACCAGAAAGGAAAATTATGTGACAGAGAGATGCTAATTTTGGAAGGACTGCTATTTAGGTTATCAGCTTATAAGTATGGAGGTTTTCCATCTGTGGCTCCATGGTTAAATTATAAAGTATTTCTCAACTCTCTCTAAACTATATAAAATATGTTTAAAGGAAATAAACAATGTATATGAAATTCATTCAGCATTTAGCAGGTCCTCTGCTGGAGTTTAGCTCTGGGAATATGAAGCAGATGCACATGCCTTTTGTACTTAAAAGACTTGTAGTTAAGCAAAGAGGATAGGACACATTCTAAGCAATATAGAACAGGTAACATAACTCTAAATATTTATATCAAAGACCTCCCACTGAAGAATAAAAGCTTGTGATTGCTCATAATACCTCCTCACAGTCCCCAGAGTTGGTACATTCTTTCATGTGCAGTTTCAATAAGCATATTTTAGGTTTTAAGTGCTTGACATTAGGTATAACAAGTAGGTAAGAGTGAATTTCTATAGAAAGCATGGTAAATTAGAAAAATTATGTTTAAGTAGGATCTACGATATCTCATAAAGGGTATAAGAAGTGTAAAAATATGGCACCCTAGAGGTCATTTATTATAGGTAAACTGATCCCTTATGCTATATTGTTTGGCCAGGGCATCCCCGTCTTATAATCTAGCATAGTAACTGACATACACAATTATCAGTCAGCAGTTAAGAATGATTTTCAGGTTTTTGCTTTATTCTCTCAGCTCCACATACTCTGGATCTACCAACATCCGAGGCATCTTTTTAAAAAGCCATTCAAGAAGTATTCTATAAAATTGTGAATTAAATGGACTTTTTTTGTAAAAATTACCAGCTATTCATTTATAATCACAGATGTTTAATTGTATTAACATTTTTCTAAAAGAAAAAAGATAAGTGATTTAAACTCTGGTTGTAAAAATGCAGTTGTGAATATGTATTTTGATGGCTTATAAAACCGGATGTGGTGGTGTACACCTATAATCCCAGCTCTGGGGAGGGTGAGACAGGAGGATCACTAAGAGTCCAAGCTGCGTAGTGAGACCCTGTACCAAATACATAAAATAACTCATAATGAGTCAAAAATAGATAATGGTTTATAGTTATGCTTTGTCTTATCCTTATAAAAAGTCACTTTAAAACAAAGTAATGTTTGGCCTTTTTGAGAATTACTGGTACTACCAGTACCCTGAGACTGATGTGGGAAAGGGAAACTGTGGGAGTCACATGTAAATTCAAGACTTTCTCAATCAGAGGGCTCAGGGCCCAGCCCATGTGACTAGGGAGCTGAGAGGCAAAAGTAGTGCCACAGCTGGCTGAGGGGCCACAAGAGAGCTGGCGGCTGGGAAGCCGCTGCTCCAAGTAGAAGCCTGGAGATGAGTCCTGCAGTGAGTGTTTCTTTCCATAGACTCATTTCAAAAGACCAGAAAGTGGGGGTCAAAGCTGAAGGCCCTAAGTACAGGAATTCTCATTTTATTAAATAGTTTCAGTCCCAAGTAAATTTAAATCTCAAATGTATCTCCGAAAAAACTACGATTTATGTGTATCACTTTGGCTATTTAAAAAACATTGTGAGAACTATCCTTGAAAGAGCTTCGTTATGTATCTTTGCACTATAGATAGTGATTTTCTTAATCATTAGACATTTAAGATGAGTGGAGTGGGTCTAGTTTCTCAGAGTTTTGGTGGAAAAGACCTGGAACCTCAGAGATAGGAGTGGTCAGGCCACAAGCTCACCACTAGTGGTGAAAGATTACTGTGATTTAGGGTTGTGTCGCAGTTTTGTACAGTGTTCTGATAGGAATCACTGTAGAAAATGACAAGCTCTGCGTCACTGTGGCAGAAACATACTATTTCTCAATGCTAAAATGAGATTCTGTAACAATACAAAATTATTTCCCTTGCTCTTCTTCTTCTTACAATTCCAGCATGAGAATTTGTGGAGATTTTGGTCTTTTTCCAGCCTCGAAAGCAGGAAGAAATGAGTCCTCTTGAACGGTGATTGTCTTATACAAAAAAATATCGGCGCTTTTTGTCTTTCGGTAATTTTTTTTTCCTTCCAGTATTGGGGACTGTGCCCAGGGCCAAAAGGTTAGGACCTCTGTGGCTTTCTACAGTAGCCTTTAGCTGCATTTCCATAATGTGGCTTCTTCAGTTCAATGATATACTTTTAATGGATTTTCCTCCCAAGTTTACATACATTGGGGCAAACATAATTATGGCATTTGAGGAAGTGAACAGTCCTATTGCCTTAACACAGACCCCGATGCACACAGTTAAAGTAAACCTATGTTGTTTTTTAAAATCATACTTTTAGAAAATATACAAATCAAACCTTAAATATATTTCATAAAAGCACCAAAAATCTATTATCAAGATGACTTGAGATTGTCATTGTATTATGGATTTTGTGCAGATAAAATTGATTGTAAAAACAGGATTATGCTCTACATTCTGTTTTACATAGGTTTTATTTATTTATTTATTTATTTACTGGGAATGGGACATAGGACCTCACAATTACCAGGCAGACACTGCTATTCTACATAGATGAGCTATCTGTAATTCTTCAGCAACACTCTTTTAGTGGCTGCATCTCATTCTGTGTACTCGTGTGTAATTATTGAACAAACCTTGTAACTTTAGACTGTTGATAGTAGTGAAAACCTAAATCTGAGTGTGCTTAAATGTTTTTGAGAACTGCAAGCTCATACCTCAGGCATGACCCCAGGTCCTTGGAGAGGATGCGCGGCTGGTTAGGCTGCTGCTCATGTGGTCAGAGAGAAGCGCTCAAAGATAAGCAGGTGGAGGAACGTGGGATGAGGGGCGGGATAGGCCTGCACCTGGTGTGTGAGGGCCTGTGTGTGCGCAGCCACTGGAGATTAGGAAGTGACAGAAGAGGCTGGCGCTGGGGTCCAGGGAGACTGGATGACCATCCCAGAGGACTTAAGGCGTGGAGCACCTGGGGCAGAAGGGACAGAGCACACAGTGGCCCTGCAGCAGGAGGGGCCGAGCTAAGCCCAGAAGAAGGAGACCCTTGAGCCTTTGAGCAGCCTGGTACTGCATTTCTTTTCCACATTTAAAATAGTGCATAAATGTACATTAGTATCTAAAATTATGCCTTTCTTTTGTTTATAGGTTAATTGGGGGCGTAGTTCACATTTTCATAGTGTAGATTTCATTCAATAATTTAAAACCAAAAACTTCTCACTTCATTTATTCAGGTTGTTGTTTTGTTCTTCAGCAATTTTTGGGTAAGTTTTGTACATGTGAAACTTTTTAGCATTATAAAATTGACCTATTAGAGGTTTTAAATCTGTTTACATGTTGATTTTCTCTTTGAATCCTCATAATCTTAAAGATTCTAATAGTTTTTATCAAAAAATTCTTTGCTTTTATATGTGGATGTTATATAATTTCCAGTAAAGAAGACAATTTATAGAATTTCCCTGCTGTATTGTCTTAGTTACCTTTCTTCTCATGGCTGAAATGCACTATCTGACCTCCAAAGTTACAGGAGTGAAGTGTGATTTCGGCTCACAGTTTGTAGAGGTTTCAGTTTACAGTTGGCTGTCTGCAAGACACAGTGACACTGTGGTGGTACAGCACTGAAGAGAAACAGTCCTCAGAGGCAAGAAGTTAGCAAGAGCAGCAAAGGACAAGTGACCCCAGCAGCCCTCTTCCTGTCCCGTTAGGGCTGGTAGCACTGACATCCAGGGAGGTCCTTCTCATTATCCACTCTCAGAACAATGCCAAACCATTCAGTGGACGAATTTAGTAATCATGTGCCCGAAATCCCAGCATCACACACTCTAGACCCAGCTACCTCTTGGAAGCCTGTCTTGTGAGTGCATGAGGCGTTAAGGTGACATCTAGATACAAGCCAAAAGATCTATCATCGATTGATCGATCAGTTGATTGATCTATTTATTGAGGTAGCATTCATTCGTTGCATTAAGTGAAAATGCTAGCTTATAACTTATAGTAACAATAATACTAAAAGTAACCTTGTGTTGCTGATCTAATAGAAGCATATGTAATATTTCATATTTTATCTTATTAACTATTACATAGTGGGATTTGTGTTGAATATACCTGGAAACAATTCTTTTTTTTTTGGCAGAACTGGGGATTGAACTCAGGCCCTTGTGCTTACCAGGCAAGCACATATCCTACTGAGCCACCTCCCCAGCCCCTGGAAACAATTCTTAATGAAGAATATTGAGTACTATTCTTCTCTCATGTTTTTGTTGAAAACATTACCCAGATCAAATTCTTTAAAAGCATTTATTGACATGATGAAATGGCTTTTGACTTTCAATCTGTTGCTGTAACATTTCTTCAGGGAATATTGGGTCACTTATACATTGCTGGTGAAAACTTGGATTGGCCAAGGATTTCTGAAGGATTCTTCAACACTCACTTTACCATTTGATGCTGTCCTCATACAGTTTTGGCTACTGGATTATGTTAGTCTCCCTGTTGAATGCATATTGTCTTTTCAGTTTCATTCATTCTATATGCCCACATGTTTTCATTTGACAGCTGCTTTGGCTGGGTCTGTTCCTACTTTTAAGTGTACTTTATTGTTCTGGTTTTTTTTTCTTTACTTGTAGGGTCTATTTACATTTTCTTATTGCAGATGATACTGATTTTACTTAATTAACTAAATGGAAAGTTCACTTGAATTTTTTGAGGCCTTTATTCTAGTGTACTTGGTATTTGATGAGTGTTTTTTTTTTTAAAATTTGTGGTCTTGAACCCTACTGGTGCAATCTGGACAGGAAGCAACATCATTGCCATATGAAACATTGAAAAATGCAGTCTCTCAGGCCCTGTCTAATATCTGCCATATAAAATCTATGTTTACAGAAGGCTTAAAATTGATACCTGCGAGTTTAAAGTTTGAAAATCTCTGCTCTGGAATTTAATTCAGTTTTGTAAAGGTTTCATTTTTAAAAAAGCATATTATTTTTTATAAAGTAAAACTTTTTCTGCAGTAATCTATTTTGATAGTTGTATTGGACAAGTTGTGTTTTTTCTCTTGAGAATGCTGAAAGATAGGTTATTTTTTTTCCAAAACACTTTTGAATTTATTGAAACATTTTCAGAAAAAAGTATTTGTTATGAATTATATTTGCAGAAGGATTATACCCATTATGGTTATGGCTCTGGCTTTGTTTATTCATTATATTAAAGATGTAATGTATTCCAGGCACTCACCTCGACATTAGCCAGTAATCTCATGCAGGTAAATTCCACTTCATAAATGGAATTCGTGGAGCACTGTTGATGTGCTCTGTTTACTTCCCATGGTAACTAAAGGATTAGAGTCACACATCTTTTCTCAGGGAACAGGGAGGGGGGCACAACTTTCTGGAATAACAGAACTTGATGGAGACTTATATCCCCTGATTTGCGATCCATTGGCTATTCTCTATGTTGGTTGAAAGAAGTGTGGATATAGAAAAAATTCTGCACTTGGATATTTCTAACATGTTAAGGAAGTATATATTGACTACTTTGGGTGCCAATGTTAACACTTTAATCTTCCATCAGACTTAACATAGATTATAGTTTTCATTTAATTTTATTGTATTCAGATGAATTATATGTTTATCCTCTGTAGTTACACTTAGGAGACTATATTTCCTTCTTACCTCAATCTAAAAAGAAAATAATAGTGTGTGTTCTGCTGTTTCTTATATTGTTTGGGCACAATATTTGTAGGTAATAATTTCAAGTACAATGGCAACTCTCAGAGTTACATTTTAAAGAAAGTGGCAGTATTCTTGAATCTATTTAAAATTTGTTTGTGAAGCAGTTTCTGACTTATTGGTCCTGTGACTGTGTACAAGTGGGACGGCATTTTCATAATGAGGCCATTTCTGTGAGATGGAGGCCTTACTGTATAGGTGGCTGTAACTTGTCCCCCTTGCCACTGAGATGAGCTTGACTTCATGAGGCAGACCCCTTGCTGTCCAAGGTAGCAGTGTGAACAAGTGCCTTCTCCCAAGGGAGATTTTTGTCCCCTTTCCACTTTCCAACTCCCTCTCTTGGACAAATTGAGTAGAAGATCAGGGATCTTTGCCCAAATATCTTTTGTGAACTCAGGAAACCTCAAACAAATATTCTTTCCCTAGAGTGTCTTTTATGTTTTTTTTTCTTGAAATAAGTACCTCATAAAGTATGGTTTATTGTAAAATAGAAGTCTCTGTAGATTTCCAATACATTGCATCTACCATGGGAGATTTTAATGGTATTGATTCAGTCAGATTCACTAGTGATTTCAGTGAGAGACTGCATCATGCAGAGCCAGAAAGATTCTTCTTTAATACTGTATACAGAGTAAGAATAAAATAAAAGCAAGCCTCTGAAGATTAACATTGGTTTGGTTTTGTTGTGCCTGGGATTGAACCATGTATCTGTCTGTGGTATTCAGACTAAGGAATAGTAAATAGGTATCTCTTTGGGAATTTCAGTTCCGGTTTTAGTAGGAGCTTAGCATGATTTCAGCTGACACTGCACACTGTAGGTGGTCTAGGTACTCTCTAATGAAGTTTGTATGTGTACTTGACTCATCAGCATCGGAAGCGTTTTACATTGTTCTGAGGGCTAGATGGACTGTTGCCCTTGGCTAGCTGTAATGTTTGGGACCACGGATGGTCTATTTGGGGAGTGTCACAGTTGCCTTTTTCTCTCCTGTTTCTTACTCTTCATGGTTAGAATACTTTATTCTAATGCATTAGGTAAGGAAAGAAAAGTCCCATTGGTTAGAGCTTTTTTATTTAGGGTGTTTTAATAGATATTTAAAATTATTGTCATGATCAAATTCGGGTCTAAGTTTCAAAAAAAAAAGAACAGTGCTTAAAGACAGAGATTGGAGATATAGAATAGGACGTTTTAATCAGTAGAAGTTGGAGGGAAAATGAGAGCAAACTGGCAAATCTAAGAGCGTCAAATATTCTTTTTCTACATTTGATGCAATAAGTCAGTGTTTCTCTTGGGAAGGTTTTTAGTAGAGGTCACCATATGGCTGATAGCCTTGCCTGTTGTGTTTCTTGTATTCAGCTCTCTTTGAACAGTGATTCAGTATGAGTGTCTTAATTGGTAGAAATCTGTCATTTTAGAGTTATAAAGAGCCTACCATGGAGTTCCCAGCTAGAAGTTGCCAGTATTTCATCTGCAGAGACCTGATGTGTTGTTGTCAGTCTGTTCTTGGTGTGCACTGAGCCATCTCTCTTTGCTTGTTCACTCTATGCGTTCCACATTTGAATATCTTGTAATTTGTTCAGTGTCTTTGCTTGGCTTTGTAGAGAAAACAGGTACTTTGAAATACCATTATTATTGAAAAAAAAAAGACCTTTATTTTGGGAATCTTGTGGGTCCTTCTCTAAAGCCTTTTTTAAAAGTTAGTATCTAAGTCCATTCTGGTTGCAGCAACAAAGTTCTGTAAACCACTTAGCTTACAGAGATGAAAAATTTGCTTCTGACGAGCCATAAAGGCTGACAAGTCCAGGATTTAACAACCACTTCCAGGTTGATAAACAGGTGTCTTTTCATTATAACCCCAGATGATTACAAGAGGTGTGAGGGTCTATTTTAAAAGGGTATTAAATTCATTAATGTAAGCAAAAGCTCATCACTTAAACCTTCCAAAGACTTCAATTACAAATATCCCCAAGGGGTTAGGTTTTCACTGTACGAACTTTGAGAGGACACATACATGGACTGTAGCAGGTCGTTTAGAATGGAATGTTCTCTGGGCTGCTTTTTTCTTTCAAACACATTGTCACCAGAATAATGGGGATCTCTTCTGCTCAACCTCCTTTGTTCACCATAGAGTCCTTCACAATACCTTTTGCTTGCGCCAAGGTTATGGTTTTATTGACAGACCATGTGTTTAACTTTTGAGATTTTTTTTTTTTTTTTTTTGCAGAACTGGGAATTGAACTCAGGCCTTTGTGCTTGCCAGGGAAGCACTTATTCCCCTAAGCCATCTCCCCAGCCCCTGAGATTTTGTTTTGAATTGTAGTCTCAGCACAAGAAGTCAAGAGTGATATGTGGAAATTGTCTTGTAAATTACAGACTGAATTAACCATTTCATTTAGTTATCTTCAGGTACTACATTTACAGTGTAATATCTACAATATAATTAGATGTGTATAAGTCAGATTATTTATAGTGTTCATGTGAATGACATATTGGGATAAAAATACATTTATTTGTAATTTAATGTACCTCTTCTATTAATTTCTGATGCTTAGGCCATTATTTCTGAACAAATATTTTATAATTCGATTGAATGCTTTAAATTTAATAGTTTACTCTGAAATTGGAAAATCTTATAAAATAGGCTGCTTTATGTGTCATTTCATTCTGTATTACTTTGCTTAAAATAATTAAATAACAATATAATATTATGAATAGTCTTTCAGCCTCCATGCACGTGTTATTGTTATGCTTCGGAGTCTTTCACCAGATTGTTTTAAAGCTGTTCTTCAGCTCGCAGCTGCTATAGTGTTGATGCTGGTATACATTACAGTGTGCCTGACTCGCTGATCCTTTGCTCCGTGTGGGACAAGCTTAAGATTTACCTCACATTGAGAGTCAAGAAAATGACCCAAGGACGAGTAGAATGTTGGAAAGAACAGAGAATGTCAAGTTTTAAGGCTCTACTCATGTGTGCATGCACGTGTGTGTGTCTGTAAAGAACCCCATCTCATCCCACCTGTGGTTTTCTTAGTGTTTCTTTCTGTCATATAAAATCTGAAAGCTAGATATTTTTCATAGTTAAGAGGAAGACTCATTTCTACTGTAAGACTGTGATGTCAAAAGAGAAGGTCAACCTCTGAACTTCATACCTTCTCTTGTACTCCTCACACTGATCTGTTGTACTCTCTCTCATCCCTTTGGTGCAGCCTCATATGACTCACCTTTTTTGGCTTTCCCCAGTGTGTTCAATAGTACTTAGGAGCAGCCATTCAGACAGCGGGGTGGAAGGGACCAATGTACCTGTGTATATGCTTTGGTCAAGCCCAAATGAATTCAGAGTTAAAAATGGGTTGCACCTATTCCCTGTGTTTTCATATTTTGGGGGCTACCATTTCCTTGTGTATGAACCTACTATTATTCCTTAACCCTTTAGTATTAAGAACTGGTGGACCCCCCAGATATATATTGGGAGAGCTTGACTATGTTGAGTTCATGCATTTCATGCCTAAGCATCATCAAGCAGTTGATCAATTAGGCAGAACTAGTCACACGTTGCATTACTGTGAAGAGTGATTGTGAGACAAATTTTAGACTTGGATGGTATTGAGGAGCTTTACTTTGCAGAATGGATATGAGTACTAGATTTAAGGACTAAATAAAAACTGATTTCTTATGGATTAAGTTGGATATTTTATTCATAGGAGCTAGAGTGATCATTATATGCTTTGGTATTTTTAAGCCTGTAGTTCTGTGTCTTCTATAAAGTCTTAATTTTCAGCAGTTAAGTTGAAAGGAGGAAAGGTGGTTTGGATTATATTCCTGGGCTGTGGACACATTAATAAAGTCTCATTTGAGGGAAACTCTTCCACTTGGATTTTTTGTCGTTTCTATATTTAATCTACATCCCATCCTTGCAGATTTTGATACAGGGCCTTTTTTTTTTCTCACATCGAAAATACTTGCTTGGTTTTTTATTCCTACTCGATTCCTTACTCTTATATGAACATGTGGAGTTTCTTTCCTTCTACATTGTGCTTTTATAATTTTTTAATGAAATGGACTGGAGTCATATTTCTTTCTGTCTGCATGACTTATTCGCCACGTTGCTGAGTACAGTTTCTATGAGTAAGAAACCTTTTCTCTCTGGATGACAGAGATCTCTTTAAATATTGTTTTTGTTTTCTAATTGGTGTTATATGGTTTCATTTTTGTTTCCATGATGTTTTAAAGTTTTGTTAAGTGAAATCATTAGATCAGTGTTCTCATCTCTAGAGCTAATCTATAAATAACTTTTGCTGAATGTATAGTTTCACATGTTATATTGATAAATAGTGCTAACTAGATATTTTAGCTGTAAATTAATTTCATAAATCATATTATGACTATTATTTTGTGTTTCTGTGGATGGGAAAAGATGTACATCCATGTCTCCTGGGTTTGGGGCCTAAAGATGTTTTTGTATTAGGCTGTAATGTTGGTATTAGTTGAGTTTTGGTATTCCTTGGCAGATATTTCCCACAACTCCCTTTTCCTTTTAGTGCTTTCAAAGCAAGATAGTGTTTGAGGCAATTAAGCAGTAACTCTCACTATTAATTACTGGGCCTGAGGAATAATGAGCCAATTAGAAGCTAACCCTTCCTTGAAATGCACTGGCCTTGGGGAAGATGGGTTGGAACAATGTATGATTACATTTCTGCCATATAAGAAGGGGGTTACCCTGAATATACTGTTCTGTGCTGTTCTATCAGCCAGTCTCTCAGACAGAATGATACCATTTCCATTGCTTCTGAAATCTGACACTTCTGTCTCTGGGACCAAGTTCAGTATAAATAAGTGAGTCCTTCTTCCCTTGTAGTCAGCATCCAGCAGAGCCAGTGTCTTCTGGGTGTAACAAAGCTTGGTATTAGGAAATAATGAGCTGTTTTAGTGCTGAAGCAGTCTTTTCCTTAATTCTGGTGACTGGCTGATAATTTAACTCCCAAGAAAGACAAGTCATGTAAGCCCAATGGAGCACAAAGGACAAAGTACAGTTCTTCTGTATAACCTCCAGGAGACCAGTTTTAAGCCATAAGGCTTTGCCTGAATCTAAACTTAATCAGGGAGGGATAGTTCCTAGAAGATTCCTTAGTAGTCCTCCCATGTGTAACACAATCAGCTGTAGGTCTTCAAAGATAAGGTCCTAAGAACAGATTTGTTGATTTATTGTAATGAAGGAGCTTGTATATTGGAGCAGTAGTAGTGAACTTACGGCACTAGTGGGCTGCTTGTGTTATTGAAGCTCTGAGTGTCACCATCACTACCCTAAAGGGATTACTCCTGGGGTTTCACACCAAACAAACAAAAATCATTGTATGCTTTTTGACAAGACTGTTTAGGTGAAACTCAACTGAAATAACTTTATTTTATAGGGTCAAAGCAAAGTAGGACTAGCTTTATCTTGGTCTTAACCATCCAGTAGGAAAGTATAAAAACATATGAAAAGGAAAGCCATATTAATATGCTGAGCTGTAAAAGGCTCAAGTCAACAACTTCTGACATTGCCAGTCATCCAGATAACCCACTACTATTATGGACTACTGGACTATATTGGATTATTTTGCTGAATTCACACACCTACAATATTTAAATGGCAATTGAATACCCATCTCTGACAAAGCTAAACAAAAAAAGGGATATAAATGAAGGACCATTTTGTATCTGTATATACAAAATAGTTAAAATGAATATACAGCTACTTTCTTTTATTGAGAAGAAAGGTTTGTACTAAGGGTGTGGAGAGGATAGCATGTCTGCGTCTTGTACTATGAATAACGACTACAAAGACAACAATATGTAATGTATTAATTATTGAAACTGTCCTATTAATTGGCTTTGAAACTGTCTCATTGCTGTGTGTTTCTCAATAAAATTAGTAAAAAAATTTTCAAAAAGCAAAGCAGGACTTAGTGTAAATGGATAAGCGTCACCATGAAGTGCTCCAACGTCCTGTTTCTTGAAAGTACCAAGTTCTCAAGATGTACAGTCTCCTGTCCCAAAAATCCCTCTTCTGATACTTTGTACCTGGCCTATAAATTGAGGCCATTTCTCTGTGTCAAAGGACTTAGATCCTTCAGGCAAGAGTGGAATGTTTCATTTTGATTAAGGTAATTAACCAGCAATGTTTCTGTTAGTCTATGATTTTATTTTATTTTTGTTTGTTTATTTATTCATTTATTTTGGCAGAACCGGACCTTGAACTCAGGCCCTTGTGCTTGCCAGGAAAGTGCTTATTCTACTGAGCCATCTCCCTAGCCCCTAGCCTATGATGTTAGAGTTAAAGTGTCTCAGTAAAAGAATAGTAGACACTCAAGGGGATTACTTTATAGTAGTAAAGTATCCTGGAGAAAAATGTGTTTTTCCCATTATTTTTGTACTTGGCTCTGTGGTATCTATAGTTCCACACAGAAGTGTGGCTGAGCAGCATGTTACTTTCTTATCTGAGTTGATTTTTGCTTCCCTATAGTTGCTCTTGGTCTCACAGCATATTTATGCCGTCTAGTCTTTGAGTCCAATGTGTTGGGTACTCACTTCTCTCTTCCATGTGAACACTACCTCAGTACCTTCCAGCTTTTGCTGCTGGTGATTGGGTCTTGGAAATTGTCTAGTGGGAATGAGTGTTCAGGGGTTGAGGACTGCTGTGCTTCACTTCTGGAGTGCAGTGGATTTCTGTGCCTAATATTGTTCTGGTGGTTACCTAACCTGTTACTCCCAGAGAATCTGGGATGCCTTGCATTTTGTAGTACTGGATATGTAGTTACAAGAAACATAGAGACTGTGTTAAAATGAAACTGTTCTCTAGTGGGGATGGGAAAATGAGATTATAAGTAGATTTGTTTCCACATTTGTCAGTTTTATAGTGTGAGGTTCTTTAGTTCATGTCGTTCAGTCGGTCTGTCTGTCTGTCTCTCTCCCCCCATTTATGTATTTGGTACAGGGTGTCACTATGCAGCTTGGACTTGTGGTGATACTCCTGTTTTCAGCCTCCCCAGCACTGGAGTTACAGGTGTACAGCACCAGGCTTGGTCTTGGTAGGTGGCTCAGTGTGTTCTGGGGGCAGGGCTGGTGTGGCATCCAGGCCCAGGGATGGAACCCTAGTCCCCATGCTTGCCAAAGCAGGTGCTTGGTCTGCTGAGCTATATTGCCAGCCCTATTTCTCTCTTTGTTAAAGGGTAAATAAAGCAATTTTTAAATTTACTCTTATAGAAAAAAACTAATAACGATCTGGTGATGCTTTCCTGCTCTTTACTCAATTCTTACACAATGGAAAGAGTTCTCAAATTAGTGCTTTATTTTTTATTTTTTTGTCAGAACCAGGGATTGAACTCAGGTCCTTGCACTTACCAGGCAAGCACTTATTCTACTGAGACATCTCCCTGGCCTCTCAAAGTAGTACTTTAAATCAAATCTTAAACCCATAATTCACAAATTAGTAAAACATTTACATCTTAAAATTGGAAGACAAAATTGCTCACAAAATTTTTGCCTTATATGTTAATTTAGCTAGTATATACCACAAACTCACTGTTAAATCCACAAATATAACAATTCTTGAAGAAATAAGCAAAATTTCCTAAGGTTGACAAATACTGGTTAGAAGAGATTGACAGGTGTCACTCACCATTCACAGTCTTAGCTCCTCAAGTCTACTAATCTGTAAATTTACCGCTTATCTTCCTGTCTGTATCTGTACATCACTTAGTTTTCCTCAGGCATTATCTAATCAGTATTTTTCTCAGCACTTTGACTACTTAATCTTCCCCCCTCTTCTCACTTGAAGTTTGCTATTACCTTGTAATTGTCACTGTCTGCTAACACTGAGAAATTGCTACTTTAAATATTAGAAACTTAAAAATTGTCAAATGATTCCATCCAAGAATTACAGTTTGAACATTTAATGTGTTTTATTTCTCCTCCTAGAGCCATTTTACCTGGGTCTTCTCTACTGGAAGGATCTGTAGGCAGCTGACTTTTAAAGAAGACCTTGTGCTGCATGAGTTTACAGGGAAGGGAAATGGTGAAGAACTTCCTTAAATTGTCTGGATCTTATTGAGAGAAGTTGGACCCTAGGAAAGAGTGTCAAAGAGGCAGAGTCTAGATCTATCTGACCTTCAAAGATAGGAGTATTCCTAAGCCTAGGAATGTGCAAGTGTTTTGAGTCTTTCTAGACCTTCTCTCAAAAAACACAAGCGGAAGCTGAGACTGAGGGGGCAAGGAGACCCCAGAACAGAAAAGCTTTCTCTAGTTTCTGCAGAGCCCCTGAAAATAGGTTAAAATATCAGAAACCCAAAGTTATGAGTCTTATTAATAAATTGTCAGCCAAATTTGGAGACTTAAGTGTAATACTTTTCTGACAGCTCTTCCTAAAGGAAAAACCTCTAATGGAAGTCAAGAGTGTGACATCTTACCTTCTTAACACAGGTGAGATTCAGATCTTTTAGGCTTCTAAAATGGAAATGGGACAGTATCCTTGAGCCTCAGGTACTGACAGCCTAGGTCTTGGCACTAGAAATTCTCAATGAATTTGTACTGTACATTACAGTGAGCCTAAAAAAACAAGCAGC
>NW_004524746.1:4174936-4188363 GCF_000260255.1 Octodon degus | reverse complement strand
TATTTCTGAACTACATTTATTTTTTCCTGTTTGTTGCTTATTTTTGAAGCCAATTAATAAAAGTTTGACTTATAGGATAAAAAGTTCTTTACAAGATAGAAAATTAAATACACATCAATTTATAAACTGGCTAGCATCAAAACAAATGGGGTTATAAAATATGATTGTCCAATATCAGTGAGCAAAATTGTCTTCATTGCCTTAAATAAAAAAAGAACTTGTAGGAAAATTAGAAAGAGAATTGTAGTACAGTTGTAGAAGAGTAGTTTGCTACAAGTAGAAAAGGATTTAAAGAATGTTCTGTTCCAGAGGCTGGGGGGACAGCTCTGTGCTCTAACTAAGAACCTGCCTGGCAAGTGCTAGAACCTGGGTTCGACCCCTGCTACCACATCCTGTGCAGACCCCAGAACCTCAGGCTCACCATGCAGGGCACAGAAACTGGGTGTGGTGGTGCGCCTGTAACCCTAGCACTGAGGAGGCTGAGACATGAGGATCACCGTGAGTCCGAGCTGCACAGGTAGATCCTGTACCAAATAAATAAATAAGTAAGTAAGTAAATAAATAAATAAATAAAAGCTGAGAAAAAAAGTTAAAAAAGAATGTTGTATTCCAACCTTTTCTTTGTATTTCAGCAAAGTTTGAAAAAGTAATATTTGCCCATTGCAAAACATAAAAGTAATAGATAATATGTACAATTAATCTACATGAGTTCTACATTTCTTCTGTGAAGTCTTTCTGAGCTTCTGTTTTGTGTGCTGTCACTACTTTTATTTTTTATTTGTTTACTTTTGGTGGTACTAGGGATTGAACTCAAGACCTTGCACTGTCACTACCTTCATGCCAAAGAGCTATCTCTGCTTTCTTTTTTCATTAGTTTTTCCTGCTCAATATTAAAGTTATCTGTATTTATTCTTTCTATTAACATAGGTATGGTTTAAATATCTTCACTATTAGCAGCTTAGTTCTGATCATTTAATGCAGTAATTTAATAGCAGTAAATGAACACTGATCTTCAGAATGAGTTACTAGGATTCATTCGTTATAGAAGAGGAATTGCTTGCTTCTTAGGGAATATAAATAAGTTTAGGGTTTAGGTCAACTTGTCTTTCAGAAATGCTGTACCAATTTCTGTACTCAGCAGTAATACCTGAATGTTTCCGTATCACCATTGAATATCTGGCATTGAACATACTTTTAAAGTCTTAGTTAATTTTAATCAGTAAAATCACTCCTACTGCTGACTGTGCTTTCTTTTCATTCCTACAATAATCAGATACTTAAGAGTTTATCCAGTACTTCATTCAGATCTAAGTCTAACAAAGCATTAATTTTTGCCTGTTTTAAATTATTCAGTTTTCTTTAAGTCTGTCTTTTGTTTTCATGGGGATCAATTTTGATATTGAGAGCTTGGGAGATAGCTCCACAATCTAAGCACCTGCCTGGCAAGCACAAGGACCTAGGCTTGATCCCTAATACCCCATGCTGTGCCCGCCCCATCCCATGTGGGCCACTGAAATTGGGCATGGTGGTGCACACCACCCAGTGCTGGAGAGTCTGAGACAGGAGGATCACTAGGAGTCTGAGCTGTGTAGTGAGACCCTGTACCAAATAAATACATACATATGTACATACATACATAAAAGATTTAAAAAAATTGTTTTGATACTGAAAAGTTTAATGTATTTATAATCATCAATTCTGTGTCATTCCTTTGCCTAGAAAGGTAAAGCTCCTCCTTATCAAGAGCCTGCATATTTTCTTATAGCTTTCTAAGGTTTAATTGTTTTGTTTAGGTGAAAAAAAGCCCATTGTAACTAGTGGGTTTGCAGCAATTCTTCATGTGGCTTTGCAATGCTTTGTCATTTTGTTTCTTATCTAAAAACATGTTATTTTTCTTGCAATTTTTTTTTTTTTTTTGTATTTTAGGGAAGGGTCTACAGGGTGTTCAGGGTCTCACTATTAGATCAGACTTGTAGTGATTTGCCTGTTTCCAGCTTCCCAAGAGCTGAGATTACAGACACATACTACTACGCCCAGTCTCAACTGCAGTCTCAGAATACCCCAGGGACAGGGCCGGCATGGCAGGCCAGGGATTGAACCCCTGACCCCTGTGCCTGCTTGCAGGTGCTTTAATCCACTGAGCTATTTGACCAGCCCTTTTCTTGCAGTTTTTAAGGTTCCTTTAAATCACTCAGTAAAGAGTTGTTTGCTTTATACAGACTTTTGAGCCTTTTTGGTATTTTAGCTTGTGGTTTCTTTTGCCAGCAGTTTTTTCTTTTATGTTAAGCAGTTATTTTTACCATCCATGAAACTGTTGAGTTTTTAGATTAAATTTAGTGTGCATTTATTGAATTTACCAGATTTCCTTATTTACCATCGGCAACTCAGTTAATTCTTGTCTTCTGGATAGCTTGTAATATATAAAAGTAAATTGGCATGCTTATTTTGTGCTGGCTTTTAATGAGACTCGCCTTTCTCACCCATTAACAGTCTTGCTTTGATATTTATCATGTGTTAGTATTCCTTAGATTTATTTATTTAATTTTTAAATTCTGGGATGGATATTGAATTTGGAAGATCTATTTTCATCAAACAGTTAAGATCTTTTTATGGTTTCCAAAAGCTTGACTTAGTTGAAGTGGTGTATTAATTGAATTTATATTATAAACTATTTTCAAATAAATACGAACTAGTTTTGAAAGACAACTATTTTAATGTTCCACTGAAGTTGATTTACTTTTTTCTCCCTAACATGTACCATAATCAGTTTTGGGGGCTTCCATGGGCTACTCACATCTCACATTTTGACTCTGTTCTTCACTTCTTGCTAATTTCACATTGGACTTTAACTTGATTCAAACCCTTTTCCTTCCTCTTCTCCATATCAAGCACCTCAGCTCAGAACTGGTTCTGCCCTGCATGCGTGGCATTCCTCCCCCTACCAAGTTTCCCATTTTTCTTGCTATTCTCATTGGCTTATTGGCTGGCCTCCTACGAGATCTTTCTGTGTAGTTCTCTTCATCTAGCTTCTGTCAGACTGATTTTCATTTTCCTGAAACACAAAACTGCTCAAGTCAGCTCAAGCTTTAAATGCAGCATCCCCTTGTGAAATTGAGACTCTTCCTGAGTCATTTCTGGCCTTGCCTGCCTTCAGGTCTCCTACCCTAACCTGTGCCACTTAGTTTTACAGAAATGCAACATGTGGCCCTCACAACCTGGAATGGTCTGGTGCCGGGAGGGCTTGGCTGCTCCTGCAGTGTCCCTCTTCAGCTCACGTCAGCTTCTGTTGAGTGTTTTCAACTTGGCTGTTCAAACAGACTTGCTGTCTTTCTTTTCTGCTCCCATTGTGTCCTTCACATTCATATTCTTCTTATTGTGTAATGTTTTATTTACTTATCCTTTTCTGCACTGCAGCTCCTTTAGAGGAAGGGTTTTGTGTCTCACTTGTCAGATTCCTTGTGCCTGCTAAATAAGAGAATCTCAAGTATTTAATGGCTGCGTAGATGAAAACATGGAAGCACAGGTTACCATAATCTACCTTAGAGTAAATCCCAGGCCTTTTCCTCTTCATTGCAATCAGTGTTCTTTCTGAAAAATAAATCTAATCATTTTACAACAGTATTTAATAACTTTCAATAACTACTTTATAAAGTACTTTCAGCAGTGTGTCTCAAGAGTTGAAAGCCCAGCAATGTGGCTGTCAGTGCTCCGCTTCAGGGTAGCATCCTACTGAGAGCTTTGGAAATTCCAGGGCATCTAGGCCCTGTTCCAGACCGACTTAATGAGTCCCTGGGGTTGAGTCTCAGCATGGGTGTAGTTTAAAACTCCTCGGTTCTAATGTGCACCATGGTGAAACTTGCCCTGTGCATAGCTTCTCGGTTTTCAGGACTCTCCAGTCACTTAGTTTATCTTGAAGTGCCTAAGTCAAGACTTAGGGGGTGCTGAGGAGTCTTCTGGGCCTTGTGTTGAGACCATTTCATGGCAGAGAATTTGGCTCTTCAGGGGTCTGTTGCCTCAGTTTCTGTGAAGCTGCACAAATGACTCACCCTTAGTCATCCTGTAGCTGCTGCTGCAGCTGCTTCAAGCTGTGGACCTCTGTATCCTGGTCCATGGTTTTTAGACCCCTCCAGATAGTATTTGATTTCTGCCCTTGCTCTCTCTAAGCTGTACTACATGCTGGCTAAAGAGGGGTGTCTTTTCTCTTATTTGTTGTGCTTATTAAATGGACTTCAAAGAAAACAAAACTAGTCTGTGTGCCAGTATGTGTTGGGCTGTGGGAGTGGGGCCAGTGAGCCTTGTGACTTGCAGATACTGTGTCCTCTGCAGTTTCCCTAAAGGTTAGTGGCTGCCTAAGGTGGAGGGTGGTCTCCTTATACCTTTAGTGTTTTTAAATTTAGGAGACCTTATTTTCTTGCCGTTTTATAAACCTTTTACTGTAACAGTATTATATTATTTCCCACTTGAGTTATTAAATTGATTTTATGATCTGCATGCTATAAGGCAGTGTGGAGATGAAGGGAGGCAAGAAGCCAAAGAAATAAACATTCACGTAGCTGGTTCTGTGTGAGCGAACTCTACTAAAAACATTCTCATTTCAGCAGGGTCCACGTGAAAGGTTAAGAGTCTTCAGGCGGACCCGAGTGCAGCGCTGCTTCCGTCAGTTATCCATGGTGTCTGGAGGGAGGGAGCCTTTATGCCTCGGTGCCTTTGTTTGGAAAGCAGAAATTCTAGTATCTATCTCGGAGTGCCTGGGTTGATAAAGGAGTTAATATAAAATAAAGTGCTTAGAATAATATTTGGCACATAGAAAGTGCTCAGTAGGAGTTAGCTGTAATTGTAATCATGACAATGAAAATAATTTAACCGGTGTTACCAGCATCCATTTGGGATTTGTGCTACTGTTCCTTTTTAGAAGGGGAGAAGGAGTCAGAGTTGAGTCTCTTGTGCCACGTTGCATACTTGATATGGGTGGAATCAGATTCCTGTGTGCTTCACCCTGAAGCTTATCTTTTAGGCTATCTCCTATTGCTTTGAAAAAGAAAAAGTATTTAGGGCATTAAGAAATATTTTAGTCTCTAAAATGTGCCATTTTTTCTGATAGACCATTCCAAGAGGCGATTTTGGCAAATAGATGAATGGCACTTCAAGGAAATTATGTGTAGAATAAGCAAGGGGGACAAATGTGATTGAGTGAAGAACTGGAGATGGGAAACAATGGATTTTGAGTGAAGAAAAAGATAGTCAAGAAAGCAGAGTATTGTGGCCTGGAAGTTTCAAGGAGACAGGAGAATCTTGCTGTGGTGACCTTTGGAGCAAGGCCAGCCCTGCCCTGTATAAATTCAGAGTGATCAGAAGTGTTGTCAGATCACCATCCAAGAGAAAGGACGAGATCTGAGTTATAACTTTTAGAGATGGATTTTAAAATGTATGTTCTACAGGGTAGGCAGAAGAGTAAAAGCCCTTTCTTATTCAACAATCATAAAACTTAACTGAATTATCCAAAGAGTAGTGCTAAAAAAAAAAAAAAGCAGAAAGTCACCTGAGTTACAGCCATCTCACTACACTGTTTATTTGATCTCTGAAACTCTTGTGGGATGTATCTCCTGTTGAACTTAGACCCGGTTTGACCCTGCAGTTAGTGGCAGCCTTGTGATCCAGAAATCCATACTTCAGGCAGCTGTGACTTCCCCTGGTGGTGGCACTTAGCAGCATATGTCGTCTTTCAGGTTTTCTGTCACAAGCTGTGTGCTTTGCAAGTAGTCGTCTTACTGCATTTGTGTTTTCTTTTTAGAAAATAAAATGTATCTTTTCTGCTCTTGTCACTTTCTATGCATCAGATCTTTGGGCTATTCTGTACTGGACTACAAAACATAAAAGGGACACTACTTGCTAATAAACCCACACATATGGTATCCAGGGGAACTGTTATTACAGAATTATCTACAATATGATTTTCTTCACATACAAGACATTTAAAAATAGCATACATTTTATTTGTCTCTGCAAAATTGCAAGCATTAGGCATTTTGTTTTCAGTTTTGTTTTTAATTGAAATCTACTACGTCTGAAAGATATTATCTGAAAGGTCATTACTGAATGACCAGTGGGTATGGTGCATGACATTTCTTTTTTTTTTTTTTTTATTCTTTTTTTATTTTATTTTTTTTTATTTTTGGTGGAACCAGGGATTGAACTCAGGCCCTTGCGCTTGCCAGGGAAGTACTTATTCTACTGAGCCATCTCCCCGGCCCCGATGCATGACATTTCTGAAAACCTTTCCAGTTCTTCTTTTCCTTGACCTTATGTGTAATGATTCGTTTGTCTGCTTTGCATACTTGGTTTTAAAAGTGTCTTAAGTCAGTTTTATAACAAAACATATGCTTTTAATTTATATTTTCCTAACAGGATAATCTTGCTCGAATTTAACTTTTGTATTTCTCGTATCTGCAATGAAATCTTTACCTTCATGCTTGCTTTCCTAGCATTGTAGTGCAGTAACTAGAACATGAAGGTCACATCCCTGGAGCTGGACTTCTGTGTGCGGACTCCTTCTTTCTGAGTAATGTGTATCAGGTGCTTGTCTCAGGTTACCAAGTCAACAGTTACAGAAATACGAAGATGTCGGCCTGACGGTCCACTCAGCAGAGGAGAGAGTTGTTCTA
Organism: Octodon degus; assembly: GCF_000260255.1. Lineage (NCBI taxonomy): Eukaryota > Metazoa > Chordata > Mammalia > Rodentia > Octodontidae > Octodon > Octodon degus. The sequence goes on along the minus strand of NW_004524746.1, from coordinate 4,181,701 downwards.
ATGTTCGTATTTCCCTTTGTTAGTGACTAGTTGAAAATTGGCTGCAGAATAGGCCAAAAGCCCATATACAAAACCAAAAACTTATTTTAGCCATTTCTTTCACTTTATAGAAATGTGAACAAAAAGGAATGCTTCAGTGGAATGACAAAGAAAGAGGTGCTTGATCAGTTGCAATAAAGATCCCCAAAATATTGAAGTTTAATTTTTTTCAGTATAGTTTACTTAACCTGTTTCATGAAATATTTTCTTCACCCTTTTTAACTCCAAGGTAATCAGGCTGAAAATCTGATAATTCTTCAAATCAGAGATAACTAATCATATTTTATTAAAGGTACTTGGAGTTCAATTATGTACAGTGACATTAGATGATTAATTTAAATCTGCAAAAATTATTTACTCAGTGTCTCGATGTGGGCCAGGGGCAGTGAGAGGAAGGGCGTGCGCCAGCTGTGCAGAATGCAAGTCTTTGTTGGCCTCCCCACACGCTATTGAACGCTTCTTTCAAATGTTGACTTTTCCTTTTAGAAATAATCAGGCAGTAATCCCTTTCCAACTGGGCAGGCTAACGTTCCTGAAAAGCACTGTGGTTGGCACTACCATGGTTTCCAAGGAAATAAGGGGTTACGGTAGCATAACATTTCAGAGGATAAACTTCGGAATCAACGATCACAGGTTTGAACCTCAGCTCTATGATTATCTATCTGGCAAATTTCCTTAACTTCGGAGTTCACATTTTCCTGCTAATGAAATGGGGCTGATTGTATCAAATTCGTAGAGTTATGAGAATTAGGCCAGAAAACTATCTGTTGTTTTAGTGTTTAAAACCCTAGAAGCATTTCATAAATGAAGATCTTTTCACTGTCTAGAGAAAAATTCAAATAGCATTAAATGTGCATTTTAAAATATATTAAGTAAAATTTTAAAAGTTTTTGTTTCAAAACAATCTACATTAGATTATACTAAGATGTACTTTGGAAGGCAGCTTCCTCCTGAATTTTTTTTCAATTATTGTGCATTTATGATACTTTATTATTAAGTAGTGTGTAAAATTATATTCTTGAGGCATCTCTTTATATTTGTATTGTCCTTATCATGCATTAGTTCATTTCATTTTGTGCCAGCTCCCCCGTGAATCAGTATTTTTGTAATCTCCACTTCACAAATAAGAAATGGCGCTTTAGAGAATATGAGAAAAAATCCCTGAATTAATAACATCTGCACTAAAGAATCAAATCCAGAAACATAGGGAAGCAACCCAGTGCCCACCCAGAACAAGTGCGGAGGATACTAGCTCGGCTCAAATGCATGAATCAAGAGCGTCGATAGTAAATAAGCAGCAGAAGAGAGATATAGAAGAAATCAGAGTGCAATTCTTTTCTGAAATAAAAAAAGAACTCTTAGAGAATATGAGAAAGAACAATGAGTGATTTTCCCAGTAACTGCGAGTGGTAGACAGAGCTGGGCCTTAGCATCCATTCACCAGCAGTGCCTGCACTGCTGCTGGTCACTCCTTCTTCTAACAGCTGGGACACCATGACTGCTGATGTGCATTTCCCAGCAGCTCTATGTACTGCAGAGATTTGTCAAAAGTTTTGAAGTTCGCTTACATGTTTGAAATTTTCCTTTTACATCAGTGTGTACTCTTCTTAGTACTATTTCTTAGGTGTTAGGAAGTTGGCTTTTCAGAATTATCTTGGTGGTGAAACGCCATTTTTTCTCCTGCACTGAACCTGTCTATAGAATGAAAGAGAAATGAATGCACATTTATACCCTTTCCCTCCTGTAGGGTCCAGTCAGTGTCTTCTTTGCAATTATTAGGTTTGTTTGAGGGGAATGAATTGAGTGACAAACTGGCAAAATGTTCAAGAAAGGAGAAATTCTTAAATCAGTGTAAAATATTCATAAATTAAAAATAAGAGTCATCCTCTATTGTACCAATATGATCATAGTTCATAAAATTCAAAAACTTTCTATATATTACTTAGCTTCACAAAATATAAAAAAACTGAACCCAGAAATCAAATAGATCTGAGATTTGACTGTTAAATCCACAGTGAGCTAGCTCTGTGTGACTTGGGGAATGTCACTTAACTATAAAATTTGAGTATGTGTTCTTAACTATAAAATAGAGATTACAGAAATTACCATAGAGGTTCAGTTTGATGATGACATGAGTTTGTATTGTAGCTAGCTATAGTACAGATATGTCACACAAATATTGGTAGCTGCTATTTCAACTTTAATAATTTTTGTTGTTACTCAATGTGTCCCTATACATAGACGCCATATTATGTCCCTAACAAATAGGGTAAACTTTTGTTAAGGAATACTCTAGACCTGTGGCAGCAAACCTGCTATGGAATGTGTGCTGCAGCAGGCTGTTGGTGTCCTTGAAAACTCTAAAAGGTTCACCATAACTGCTGTGGACACCTTTACTTTACTTAGACATTGCAGTGGCATTACTACATTGCTGGTGTAGGAAGACCTGGGGCACAGAAGGGGTTGATGCCTAGCTTCTTTAGATGTAGAGTCTGGGTGTTTGCTATTCTTGAGTTCCTGTTTCTGCTATTTCCCAGTGACCAACTGGGCATTCATTTATCCTTACATTTAAGTATTTATGGTTGGGGCTGGGGATATAACTCAGCGGCATAAGCACCTGTCTGGCAAGTACAAGGTCCCAGTTTGATCCCCAGTACAGCAAAAAGCAGTCCTTTGAGAGAAAGTCAATTATTTATGTTCTAGGTGCTCTTCTTGTTGAGTGCTGTCCACAATTAGCTTTCAGAATGTTTATCACTTTTAAGACAGTTTGAATCAGACAGTCTTCATACCATTTTAGCCATCTGTCACCGTCTAAGAAAGATTATATAGAACTTTATAGGCTTTCAGAACTGACCCTAAAAATATTGACTTAGACACTGATGCACATGTCTCATATTTAATTATAATTTTAGTTTAAGCCCTGAATTTTGTCTGAAGTAAAATACAATTGTGAGCCTTCTAAAAGAGTAAGATCTGGGTAAAGCATGGTTTGGAATAACACCTAACCTGTGTTACAGGCCAGAATATGCACAGACCTAGTGGTATAATCCGTCCCAGTGTCAGATCAGCCCCTCAGTGGGGATTACATTCACAGAGGACAAGCCATGGAGAGATGGTGTCGTAGAAATTCATTGTGCTCAGTGAAGTATAGTAGGAAGCACAGAAGGAGTAAACAGGATGGGATGTATGGAGCACAAATACTTTAGCACACAGACTTAAAATGCTGTAGATGAGGAAAATATTTCACCTTTACAGAGGGGAAATAACTTACTGGAAACTAACCAGTTCATGGCGTGCCTTTCTTGTATGTGCCCAGTGCAGTTCTCTGGGTTGTGCTTGACTATTTTCTCTGTCTTGATTTTCCTTTACGCTGATGTTTCTTGCAGTATATGGTCTCTGTCACATTTCCAGTTTCACATTGTTGAGGTGTTTCCTCCTTATTCTCACTTGAAGAGCACCCCCACCCTCTCTTTTGCTGTTCTTGACCCTTAATTATTCTGCCTAATAGCTCACAACTCCTTTTCGTGTTGTGTTTAGGGTTTTGTGTCTGTCTCTTCCTTTAGAATGTAAATTTCACACAGACTATTTGTTCTTTTTATGACTGTTGTCAGTAGCAGAATGTATGCTGCATCGCAGATCCTTAATAAACAGTTGAATTAATACACAGTTCATTTACTCAACATTTATGTTCCAATAATTCTTGTGTGTTATTGTTGGTTGCTGAGGATACAGTTATAAAAAGTATATGGTCAGTGTATCAAGATCTTGTCTTCAAGTGAAAGAAAGATAAGACAAGTAGTTGAGTAGGTTTCCTCCTGTGTCTGGGCTGTGAATGTGTATGGGTAACCCACAGAGGGTCTTCAGCCCTGGGAATCGGAGACCGGATGTGGTGATCAGCAGAGCGATAGGAGCGGCCATGTGCAGGGTTGGCAGGGAAGCGTACCAGACAGAGCATATCCCACATGCATGTGCCCGGAGGAGGAGAGGGCAGCCCCGAGCATTTTAGAAGCACAGCTATGTCCCTGACTGAGGACAGCTGAGAGTTCCTTGGTCAAGTAGGCCTTATGCTTTTGTTATGTGGATAAAATTGTTGCATTGTGTGATTAGTATTTGTTGGGTACACTAAAATTTCATAATGGCGTACTTTAAAAGAATGCCTCTTCTGCTTTCATAATTTTGAAACTTCTTGAAAATACTTAATGTCTACCTTCCACTTTGGTCTTGCCATTAATAGAACTCCTTTTTGGGTAGAGAGTCTTTCAGTTTTTCATGCAGGAATATAAATTATAGAGTAATTCCTTTGTGCTGGGCACCTGGAATTACTTGTTACTTTTAGTCATTATGTATTTATTTCCTGTCTTTGTGGATTAGCATCTAGCCTCTCAGTTCCCTGTCCTTTTTTACTTCTCTTCCCTCAGTTTCCCAATAGAGTTGTATAATAATAATAATAATAATAATTTATTATATTTTTACTCAGATTACTACTCACTGTATTTGCAGTTTGGAATTGTTTTATAGCAGTATATTACAATGTTAAATTTCCATCCTTTTGTTTTTCCTAAAGCTGCTGACTGATTAGCCCTTCGTGCTAGTTTTGCTCTAGTGTCCAAAGGCTTCCTGTGGAGCCTCTAAACCCTTCAGGAAGCTGGCTCTGGTCAGTAGCTCTTTTGCCTTCCTGTTTCCTTCTCCCCTCCCTCTTCTTCCTCCATTCCTTCCATAGTTTAGTGGACTCCTTTCCTTTGATATGTTTCTCAAAGGTTCTTTTGTTCTTATCCTGGATATATTTTTCTTTTTCTTTTTCCTTTTTGGTGAGAGGATTCGTTTTTGCTTTTACCAGGATCCTTCTGTCTTTTTTTTTTTTGGTGTCTTCCCCTTCTTTAGCTTCAACATATCTCTAATAGCTTCAATAGATTTACAAAAAGAAGTCATGGGCCAGTGAGATAGCTCAGCAGACTAAGCGCCTATGTGGTGAGAGCCTGTATCAAATACATAAAATGGAAAGAAGAAGGAGAAGAAGGAAAAGAAGAAGAAGGGGGAGGGGAAGGGGGCGGGGAGGGGCAAGGGGGAGGGGGACAAGCGGTGCCCTTGATGGTTACCTCTAACTAGTCTGTTTGTTCAGTCATACTGTTCAGTGTGGACAGGGAGGCTGCGTCCTAAGATCTCTGCCAGCTTCTTGGGCATTAATTGTCTTTTCTCCTTAAGTCATGTTTCTGCTTTCTGTGGCTTTCTCTTTCTTGGGAGGCTATCTCATTTGATGAAACACATCCCTCCATGGCTACTGGAGCAGTGGAGCATGGGAGACACATGTTTAAAATTCTCGATTTAAAAAGTGTCTCTCTTTGCTCTCACTCAGTTGGTCGTTGGACTGGGTAAATAATTTAAGTGGAAATCAGTTTCCTTCAAGTATAGGAAGCCATGACTCTGTTAGGTTACTTTCTGGTGAAGACTCTGAAGCTATTCTCACTCCTCATGCTTTTATGGGAATCATATGCTTTGATATATTTTTATCCTTTGTGTTGGGAACACAGCTTCTTAATTTGGAAACACATGTGTCTCCTTTCTTGGAGCTAGTCTTGAATTATATGTTGATTTGTTTTCCTGTTGTCTGCTGTCTTTCTGGAATTCCACTGAGCCTGGTGTTGGATAGATGGGCCTGTTTTTTGATTAATCTTTCATAGCTTTTCCTTCTTTTTTCCTCTACTAGAGGGGGATTTCTTGAACTTTATCATCCAGTTTCTTTATTGAATACTTCATTTCTGATGTCATAGTTTTATTTCCAAGATCTATTTTATTGTTATTTTCTGAATACTTTTTTTATAGTTTCATATTCTTGTTTTACTGTCAACTTTTTTTGTCCAGATAGTAAAAAAGATGATGTGGTGGTGCTGGTGGTTTATGTCTTTCTGCTATTCTTTTTTTCTATATTGCCTTTTTTGTTGTTTTGAATTTTAGCTTTTACAATAAAGGCTTCTTTCACTTTTCAGGAAATATTAAATTAGTTGTATATTTTTAAGGGTATGGAGATTAAGATGTATTTGAAGCCCTCAGCATACAAATAAGGCTTCTTAAGTTAGAATCTGGCTGAATTAATTTTCACTAAAATTAATTTTTTCACCTCTGTTTGCTGTAAGTGACAAGAGATGAGATTTGGCATAGACGTCAGTGTTCCAGAAAAGAGTGGAGGAAGAAGCTTGTTGTTTAATATTAATTATGGAAATATGCACTCAGTTTTTTCAATTAGATTCCATCTTCAGTTTTGTCAAAAGGAGTCTCCTGGGTTACACACTGTCTGTCCTGTGGAAGATGTCTTTGATCGTTTGCCAGCGTCATGAGCATCCACTACCCGCCGGTCGGTGGAGGTGGGCGGAGGCCCGAGGCGGTGCTGCCTAAGCAGCTGTCAGGATTTAGTGCTGTCCTGTCCACTCCACAAGTCGAGGCGCTTGGTGCTGAGAGCTGCTGAACTTCCAGGGAAGTTTTGGTAGAGATCAAATTTGATGCTTAATTCTTCCTACTGTCTGTTTAACATTTTGCTTCTGGGAGTCTGTTATCTCAGTTAATAGTTGTCTGTTTCTCAGTTTTCAAACTTTTGTTGCTGTTGACTATTTTTTGTTCTCAATCTTATAGTTTGTCTTAAGAATATCTGTTTCTTTTTAGCAAGCTATCTTAAAATGAATACAATTTAATGCCACATAAATAATTCTAAATATGGAAACAATTATTAGTTTA
>NW_004524746.1:4172906-4174836 GCF_000260255.1 Octodon degus | reverse complement strand
AATAATTGTATATATATATATATATATATATGTCCTACCTAAATATTTACAACTGAGGATTTTGTACAATATATTTTGTCTGCTTTCTTCTGTTTTGCCTTAAGCTAATTATGTATCATGAATCATTTGGCTAAATACACAGTGCTTAAGAATAGATTGTATGTACCCAGCTGATTATAGACAGTGTTTCTAGGAATTGTACATTGTGTATGTACCTCTGTATGTATATACCCCTATATGCATATACATAGGGATTCTTTATATTCATATACAAAATTATTCATGTGTACAGATGTGAGTGTATATATGTCTACACAAATGCAAAATTATGGCTGAATTAGTTAACAAATATTTATATGAGCGAGAAGTAGATGCTATTTCATATGCTTATTTAAGGGGCTAATTCTATTAAAATTTTGGTTCTTTACCAGCTAGCTTTAAAAGATTACTTATAATCTGAATAGAATTAGGTAATATAATATTAAAATCAAATTATGATGATAAGTGGGTTCTTCAGAAATGGTGACAATTGGATTAATAAAGGTCTGGGCCAGAAGGAATTCTGAATTTCTGTGGTCTCATTTTTAAGTGACACTCAGTTATCCACTAAGATTATTAAATTCATTTTCAAATCAGTATAATGACTAATGAATACCTAATGAGATAGAGCTCTTCATCGTGATGTTGAAAAGTTTCAACATTTTTTTCCTATGAAACTCCAAATGAGTTTGGATAATTGGAAAGCACTGCCTCCCCCATTTAGCTTTATTGTATTTCTAAGATTATTTTCTTGCTTATTTATACCAGTCTTTCCTAACAGTCTTTTTCTATTTGTACTTTTAAAAAATTAAAAGAAGTGTAACTTTATTTAAATAGTATTTCAATTTCTTCTCTAACCTTTGCATTTCAATTTGTACTTTTGGTTGTGTTTTTAATTATCTACTTTTTTACCCTGACATCTCTTTTATTACTCGTAAGTATATATGACTTTCAATAAAATAACTTATTTAGGGCCACGCTAATTTTTATTATATTAATATATCCTGATTTTCAGGTAGGTTCCTAAGCAGAACATTCAGGTAAACCAACAGAAAAACTTCTACATTGGTTTCTTTAAAAACTTCCTAAGAATGTAGTCTGTTATTCTCAATTTAAAAGGAAAAATGACCTTTTTTTTGGTCTTAATTTCATTGAAACACTGCTCTGAAGATATCTAAAGTTTTTTTGGCTAATTTTCCTTTAAGAACCTCTACGTACTTTCCTCCCTGAAATACGAAAAAAAAAAAAAAAAAAAAAAAAAAAAAAAAAAAAACTTTAGGCTTTAATTTCAATTGGTGCTAAGTAAAACAAAACAAAACAAAAAGTGTTAAACTTGATACTTTTATTTATTTTTCTATGTTTGTCTCCTTCCACCCCCAAATCAGTTGAAGATTAGTTTCAGTAACACAGGCGGGTGCTACTGCCACTTATTCTTCTTATACCACTAGAATTCATGGTATAAAAAGTACTAGAATGCATTTAGTTCTTCCTTCCTGAAAGCAGTGGCTTAGTACAGCTCTGAAGACCACAAAGGGCAAGGTCCATAAGCAGATGCAAGTCCCTGCTCCCTTGGAGTTAGTGCGCCTTTGTGCTGTGGCCCTGAGTGGATCATTTCATAGACTATTTTAAGAGAATACAAACGATTTGATATGATGTGCCTGTTTAAAAACTGCCCACAGAGGTTTAAATACTGAAGTTCATGTACATTACCCCTACAGTAGGTGTTTAATTTTGGTCTTTGGAGAACATCTCAAAATACTGTTATTTTGCACAATGACTGTCTTTTATACTGAATATGTTTTGTTTAAAATAAGATGTCAGAATATATTCACTTTGTTTTACCAGTATATTCATTGCTATATGGTGTATTCCATATTAATTCCATCTTAAT
>NW_004524746.1:4170861-4172712 GCF_000260255.1 Octodon degus | reverse complement strand
GGGATTGAACTCAGGCCCTTGCGCTTGCCAGGGAAGCACTTATTCCACTGAGCCACCTTCCTAGCCCTTCATTAGAGTCTTAATATGATGATGGAAACAAAATCTTTCCTTTCTCTTTATTTTTATTTATTTATTTAAGTTTTGTATTTTAGGGAAGGGTCTACAGGGTGTTTAGGATCTTACTACTAGATTGGACTCTTAGTGATCTACCTGTTTACAGCCTCCCAAGAGTTGGGATTATGGGCACACACCACCATGGCCAGTCTCAATCACCATCTCAGTGAGCCCTGGGGGCGGGGCCAGCACAGCAGGCCTGGGGATTGAACCCCAGCCCCTGAGCCTGCTTGTACGTACATTAATCTGCCGAGCTGTTTGGCTGGCCCTTTCCTTTCTCTAAAGTTTTCATAAGTTTGTTTTATTTTAGTCTTGATCCTTTCTGTGTTCTGTGAGGTATATAATACCAAAAGGAGTAGTAGTTAATTTACTTGAGAACCTGTAGGCAATATGAGAATGAATATGGCTTGGAAATTTTCAGCAAATGGAACTTAAAATTTCCAGGACATGGGATGGTAGTATATACATACAAATAATTAAAATTGTAGCTGCAGATAGTATAAAATTATAAGGAAGTTATTAGTACAAAGGAAGGAAGTTCAACTTAATGCATTTTGCCTTTAAATAATAGTGTATAGAAAAATAGTAGGTTGTACAGGGCATTTTGTCAAATGATGTTGATTTTTTAAACTTAAGTTGAACATTTAGGTAGAAAAAATATGACTTTTTAGGATGTCATAGCTGCAGTTGTGTAATTACCTGATACTCGTTTAATCTTAGGCCTTTTCTTCTCCGAACTATACGAATATACTCAGGAAGCCATGCGGGCTAATTGAGTCTCCCTAAAAAACACTTCCTCCTAAAAAGAAATACTACCAGCCCTTGGGAGACTGACGCGGGAGGATCGCCTGGCAGAGATCAGCTTGGGCTGTATAACGAGAACAAGGACAGCCTCAATTGCATGGCTAGACTCTGTCTCAAAAATAAATAAGATAAAATAAAAGCCAACAGTGGTGGTGCATGCCTGTAATAACAACATTCAGGAGACTGAGGTCGAAGGATGTCCATGAGTCCAAGGCCAGCCTGGCCTGCATAGTAAGTTCAGGGCTAGCCTATATATAATGAGACCCTGCCTCAAAAACAAGAACAGAAAAAAAAAAAAAAAAAAAAAAGAAAGAAAAACCGATGAAGGAGGGGGAGGGGAAAAGAGAGGGGAAGGGAGAGGGGGAACAGGAGAAATATTCTGGTGTGCAAAAACAATATTGTGATTAATAATCCATTATTTTTAAACATTTTTGATTTAATAAATTTACATTTTTCTTCGTTTAAAATATTTTTATTTATTCACTTGTTACATTGTCTTACTACACAGTTCAGACTCATAGTGATCCTCCTGTCTCAGCCTCCCCAGCATTGGGATTATAGGCATGCAGCTGGCACAGCATGTGGTACTAGGGATCAAACTCAGGTCCTTGTGCTTGCCAGGCAGGTGCTTAGACCACCAAGCTATCTCCCCAGCCCCTTGTTTGTTTGTTTTTTAAGGGAAGGATCTACATGGTCTAACTAGTATATCGGACTCATAGTGATCCACCTGTTTATAGCCTTCCAAGAGCTGGGATTACAGGCACGCACCACCTTGCCCAGTCTCAATTGCAGTCTCTGCGTGTCTCAGGGGTGGGGCTGGCATAGCAGGCCTGGGGATTGAACCCCCAGCCCCTGCACCTGCTCGCAGGTACTTTAATCTGTTGAGCATTTGGCTGCATTTTTTTTAAGGCCCTTCACTTTTTATTTTTTTTT
>NW_004524746.1:4166952-4170695 GCF_000260255.1 Octodon degus | reverse complement strand
GCTGGGGGATTGAACCGCAGTCCCTGATGCTTTGATAAGCTTGTTCTAAGTAGGTGCTTTAGACCACTGAGCCATCTCTCCAGCCCCCGCCCTTCACTTTTTAAATCTGCAAGTATAGTATGTATAAATGCTAATCAGCACTAGAATGGAAAAATCAACTAGTCACCTGTATAAAAGTACAGGCGGGTTGTTGAATAACTTTTCAATCTTCAGTTAGTTTATTTTCAGGATATATGAACTGGGATTGTTTCAAATTGTGACATAAATTAACATAAAGCATCTAGATGAAGAAGTAGAGTTCTGAGTCTGGTCTAGTGCCAAACTGTGTTGTCACATAGGGGTTCAGGGAGTCTAAGTTCATTATGGCACTGTTATTCACAATAGGAAAGAAGGAGCAAAAACCTAAGTAGCCATCAGCTGGTGAGTAGATGACAAAATGCAGGACATATATACAAGTGCCATTCAGATATGCAAAAGAAAAAAATTGTTACGTTCAGTAAATCAGGCACAGAAAGACAGAATACCCCTCAAGCTTATTTCTGTGCGCAGTCTAGAAAAGTTAATCTTAGAGAAGTTGAAAGCACCGCAGTTGTTCCAAGGGGGGCGGGTAGAGGTGGAGGGGAGGGCAGCAGAGGCTGGTCGCGGGATCCTGAGTTCAGGCAAGAGAGGAGCAAGAAGTTTGCGTGTGCTGTCCCCCGGGAAGGTAGATGGTGATAATGTCCGTGTCAGACAGCGAAAAGAAATATGAAAATGAAGTATGTCACATAATGGTATGCAGCGTATATACATGGATGGAAACAGAAGTGTTAGCTCACTAATATGTATGGCTTTTTTGTATGTCAGGTAAAATTAAAAATTATTGCAGCTCAGACAAATGAAAAATATACTCACCAGAAGCTGTTCATCAGTGTCTCAGATTCCTCACACCTCTACACGTACAGAGTGCTATCACTAACATTTTCAGAGCTCTTTCTGAGGATAGAACTCAGGCCTTTTCAGGGAAGTATGACTATGACATGGCCGAACACTGGAGTGTTTATAGAAATTCAATTATATAATAAGGCTATAAATATTCCTTAAATCCATTATCCTTTTTCTTTTCAATCCAAATTGCAGCTGTTCTTTAGTTGTTTTTCATTTTTATTGGTGCATACTTGCAGTACATCATGATTATGCTCGGCGTGTGTGCGTTAGTACGTGTGCATAACCCAGCTCCGTCTTTTGTCCCTCTTTCCTGTCCCTCTTCCCTGCCTCTGTCTCTGGTTCTCCTCCTCTTGTGCAAAAGCTCTCTTCCTATTTCCTATTCCTGTCTTTTATTTTGCTCTTTAATTAATTAATTTTATTTTTTTCCTGTTACATAAAAATCCAACTTTATTGAACATAGGAATATTGGACTTTCAAATGAATTATTTTTACTTTATGGTTATTAAAGTTATGTGATCCATGGTAGAACTTACTAACTGGCATTACATAAAGATGCTTGTCTATTACTTCAATTCTATATTCATAAACAAATATATTTAAATCTAGATAGAAACATTTGTGATTGGATCAGTGCATGGTGGTCCCTGCTCTTTGCCCTGCTCAAGCTGGCCGTAGGCGACCATACACTGTACAGTAAATTTGAAGCACAAGCACACATTTGAATTTTATACAAAAATTGTTTTACTCTTATTCTTACATTAGTGGGAGCTGACATTTGTAACTTACAGGCAAGCATATACTTCTGTTTTCTACCTCCTAGATGAACAAAAATATACACAATGTATTGTTTTCCTTAGGTAAGACTTTTTATATTTCAATGAGAATACCATGTAACCCTTACATAAAGAAAATGACCAGGATCTTAATGAAACCATCTTTGGAGGAAGTACTTAATATGCATCTTAAATAAATCCTCTAGTAAGAAATGGAGAATTCACTGCCTTCAGTCTGAAGGCTTTGAGGTTTCTGTCAAATTTCTATGTGTAGCTCAGCAACATTCCCTTATTGGAAATATCAGAAATTTCTGAATCATAGTTTTCAAAAGGACTTTGAAGTTTTACAATTCTGAATCTCCTTTGGCTTGCTTCTCTCTTGAGTCCGCCCAAGCTTTGTTAATGGTTGGCTTCATATCATCATCTCCATCTTCATAAATCTTCTTTAAAACGTTCATTAATCCCTCACTAGGATCTGTCTCAGCATCGTAGGATGGCTTTTCTTTTTCTTTGCACTCTTTCTCAACCTGAGTTAAGTATTCCCACCGAATGTTCTCTGCTTTCTTTCTACACAAGATAAGAACTGTATCAGTCTTGACTTTTTTTGAACTGCCTTCCACTGAGACGGGCTTCAAGAGGTTGTTCACAATCATGGAGTGTCGTGCGAGGCCTTGCCTGCAAGAACGATGCGACCACTGGTTGGTTTTCTGCGCAGCTCTTTATTGTTCTCTTACATCCGTCTTCTCCTTCCCCGAGCCCCCTGCTCTTAGCTTATAAGTCCCAGGGCTTCCAACCATGGGGTGCCACGTGTGTACTGCCCATTGGTCCAGGTATGCGGAAGCAATGCATTAGCCCAAGCCTTGGCCATATATGGAGTTGTTTACTCCAGGAGCACTCACCCCTTGTGGGGGTGGAAGGCGGAAACCGGCGCCATCCTAGGGTGCGGCTACACGCAGCTCCCTACAATGGAGTAATTCTTCCCATTTAGATTCTTTACCAAAACATCAAATGACCTCTCTGTGAAATGCACCTGCACACTCTCAGCAGGAACCTGATGAACTCCAGCTAAGGTCATGTAGATTTTCACAAACTTTTCTGACTGATCCCATCCGTAATTGCTGATCTTCACTGTGTATCCTGTTGTGATGGGAGCAACCACAGCGGCTGGGTTTTCATTGTCAAGAAGTTCTGGTTTCTTCTGTGATTTTTGTTGCATCTTGTTCTTTATTTCTGTTTCAATCTTGGATTTTTCAACTGTCAGGGTATCACGTACTCTCTTCCTAGGAGCCTTTTCCAGTAATGCCTTTACCTCTTCTAGATCATTCTGTAACTCCTCCAGAGCCGAAGCCATGGTCGGGCGGGGTTGGACTTAAAGCCCGAGCTGCGGGCGAGCATGCAATGACAGGAACCACCGTAGTCCCCGCGGGCGTGGACCTCAGCAGCACTAGCCGCGGGCCAGCCGCTGGGTGAGTGCCCGAACCGCGGCCCGCCCTCCGCACACGGTGAATCTGGAACCTTCACGAGCTCTTTAATTTATTTATATTATGGGTTTCTCACGTAAGCTAAACCATGTGATATATAATCATGGTGTCTAATGTATTTCACTTAGCATTATATTCTTGAGGCACATCTATTTTCCTAGTCGCAGCTCAAGTTTGTCATTTAGGGCACAGCAGTGCCCCACTGTATCTAGTGCATACCATGCTGATGTACGTCTAGGCTGCTTCCAAGACTTAGCTGTCAGGACCCAGCCATCTCCCTTTGATATATCTCTGCGAAAGAGTTAAAAGTTATCCTATTGAGTGATGCATACATAACTATGTCTATAGCAGCACAACTCGTAATAAATATTCTATAAACCTATCATCTTGTCCTTTTCTAACAAATATGATATTCACATTTCATTTAATGATACAAATCTCAGGTCAACAATTTCTGACATTGCCAGTCAAGCAGAAGACCCAATACTATTATGGACTACTGGACTCTTTTAGAATATTTTGCTGAGTTAATGCACCTATAATATTCAAATGACGGAACTAAACA
>NW_004524746.1:4159597-4166326 GCF_000260255.1 Octodon degus | reverse complement strand
TGTAATCCCAGCTCTTGGAAGGCTGTAAACATGCGGATCACTGTGAGTCTGATCTAGTAGTGAGACCCTGAACACACTGTATACACTAAAATACAAAAAAAAAAAAAAAAAAAGTATAAAGCTTGTCTGAGTGGGTTAATATATATTTATGTAATCCATGTAATATTGAGGTAGTTCATTTTCAAGCTCCTGTGTTGTTATTCAACTGTTCAAAAATTTTTGTTTTTATTTTTTAAATTTATTAGGTACGGGATCTTGCTGCACAGCTCAGACTTGTACTGATCCTCCTGTCTCGGCCACCCCAGCACTGGGATTATAGGTGTGTGCCACCACTCCTAGTTTTGGTGGCTGGCTTGGCATGAGGCCATCATGGTGTGGGGCCGTCATGGCATGCTGTACTGGGGATTGAACCCGAGTCCTTGTGCTTGCCAGGCAGGCACTTATACTGCTGAACCATCTCTCTGGCCCAAGTTAGTCAACTATTGAAGATAGTAACTAAGCAGTGAAAGGTGAAAATAATATATTCTCAACACCATAAAGAAATTTCTCTTTTAAGTCATAAATTCTTGATTGAGCACGTGCTCTTTCTGTACCATTAGTGTGCCATAGTAGGGAACAGCAAAAAGTGATGCTGCGATCCAAATTCTTCATATTAAAGCTAAAAATATGGGACAGAAGCAGCTCGTAACAACTGCTGTTACTATGCTGTAGCATACTTTAATGTGGACTTCAAACAAACATCTACATAGGAAGGCTCTTTAGAAGAGAGTCTATGTTACTTGAATTATATATAGTGTTTGCACAACAAGCTCTTGATTTTAAAACCTTTATGTTCAGAAGAATTTTGTTTTTCTGCAAAAGAAATAGTGTTGCAAGCATCAAATGACATCAGTTTTTGGAACATTTTAATTTTATTTAAGGTTATTATTTATCATCTAGAAGCACATTCATATATGATGAAAATTCTTATAGTTTATTTAATAAATAATCTAGGGGCCAGGGAGATAGCTCCGTGGAATAAGCGCTTCCTTGGCAAGCACAAGGGCCTGAGTTCAATCCTCGGTTCCTCAAATAAGTAAATAAATTAATTAAATTAAATTAAATAATAAATAATCTTGTAGAGTAGTATTATTTTATCAGATTTCTTTGTTTTTACTTTAAATTTTGAAAACTGGTATCTTTTCAATATCTTTTTTTCCTACCGGTCCAAAATACAATATAATGTTGATAAAGATGATAAACTTGAAGTGATTTTGCAGTTTATGTGAGATATTGTATTTGTAGTTGTTCATTTTATGACCTTGAGTTCAATCTGATACTTTTAAAACACTTCATAATTAAAAAAATATAAAAGCTTAAACTTCTAATGTGGATTGAGTATGGGATATGATTTGGCTGGTAACTTTGCTTAGCTTGATAATTTTTATTTTCAAATAAGATATTTAGGCTGTAGAAAAATGAAATGGAGTGTTCGGTTTTAAATTTGATGCGATCCTCATGGTGAGGTCTGATTAGAGGCAAAGCTTGTCTGTTATTCTCACCTGAAAAGGTTCTAGATTAAAAAGGAAAATCACCTGTTTTAGTATTTAAATATCAGTAAAAAGTTACTCTATTAAGTTTTAAAAGTTCTAAAAGGCACTGGGAATCATTGTAAATTCAGATACTTATTTAAAAAATATTAACGTTATCTGTATTCCTGAGAATGTTCATTAAAACCAACTATTAAAACTGTTTAAATAGTAACAGTTTGAGACAGGTTTGAGTTTTCATTTAATTCAGTAAATTCAACTTATATTTAAATTTAAATAAATTTAGAAATTCACATCATATAGGTGTTATAAGATAAAACATTTGAAAAATGTGTATTAAAGCCTTCAATAAATCAATAAATTGCTTTTTCTTTGCGGAACTAGGGGTTGAACTTAGGCCCTTGCTCTTGCCAGGGAAGCGCTTATTCTACTGAGCCATCTCCCTGGCACAATAAATTACTTTTAATTAATTTGCATTAATTGTTGTAGACACAAACATTTTTTTGACTCACTGCATTCCTTCAGGAATCAAGCTTTGGTTAATTAATATACTAAAAATAATCACAGGTAGATTAAGAATTATAATTGCTAAAATTTACAAAGAGTCAATTTAGGTACTAATTTAAGAATCTAATGAGAGAACAACAACATAAAACACAGTAGTAATGCATGCTTATACTACTTTCTGTATTAATAGGAAAAAAGTACAAAGAGCAAAGAGGAGTTAATAAAATTTCCATGTGTATACAAAACAGAAACTTTTTAATTTTAGATAGATTTTACTTTCTACTGGTTCATAATTTTAACTTTATTTTTGAGGCACAAACGTTTTAGAGAAATTAGATTATTGCATTTTATTTTTTTCTTTGAATATATACATATATCTGTACAAATGAGATGTTACTGAAAAGATTCTTGAATAAAGCTTAAAGCAAGCCCCTGCCTTGCTGGCCCCACCCCTGGGCAGGCTGAGCCACGGAGACCAGGCATGGTGGCCATGCCTGTAATCCCTGTGCTGAAGAGGCTGAAAACAGCAGGATCACTATGAGTCTGAGCTGTGTATCAAGACCTTGGAACAAGCACTTTTTTTTTTTTTTTATCTGAAACAAAAACTTTTGATGATGTGTAACAAGTTGTGACTAAACTCATCTTACCAGGTAGTATGGCTAAACATTAGGAAACACAATTCTTTTTTTTGTGGGGGGGGGGCCACTGGGGATCAAACTCAGGAGCTTGTGCTTGCAGGCAGGCGCTTACGCTGCTGAGCTAGCTCCCCAGCCTGCATGACTGTGCAAAGCTGCGCAGCTGCTTCTGGGAGTACTGGTGAGTGTGTGGGGGGGGTACCCTACAGCCAGGCTTTTCCTGTTTTCTTTTCCAAAATAAGTTACCTAATGAAGAAAGTTTATGGAGAAGGATATAAATGAAGTTTAAATGATTGAGCTGTGTGCAATTTTTAAATGCTATCTGAAAAGAAAAAGGTTTTAGGGCCAGGGAGATAGCTCAGCTGCCCAAGTGCCTGCCTGGCAAGCACCAGGACCCAGGTTTAATCCTCAGTAACATATGTTGTGCTGGTCCGGAAACTGGGTGTGCTGGTGTAATCCTGGAGCGGGGGAGGCTGAGACAGGAAGATCACTATGGGTCCGAGCTGTGTAGCGAGACTCTGTAACAAATAAATAAAATATTTTTGAAAAGTTTTTAAATGTCTTTTTGGTGACTTGAGGCACTTGTGTCCTTTGAGATGGACTTGTTCACCCTGGTGAGGGGAGGGTATGATGTGGGGGGTGTGTGTGTATGTCTGTGTGTGTGTGTCTGACAGCAAGTGCATGCAAGCACTTCTCTGTTTATATACATACACAACTGAGTTCGCTCTAAATTAGTCATCTGATTTTTGGCAGCCATGGGTTTTGGCTGAAGTGTAATGTTTTACAAACCAAGATCACAGGAAGAAAAAAAAAATCTTTCTTCAATCATAAGTATTTCAGCACTCCTTTTACAGTATTTTAGTTTATTTTACAGTGTGCTACAAAATGAGAATAGTTTTTTTTTTTCTCAAAATACTGTATCACTAAGTTGTTATAGAATATTAAACTTTTGGTCTCTCTGTCAAAGTGTTTCATGTTTATTAAGTTTTCAAGATATACTTGCTGAGCTGTTGAATTACTTACTGGGTGTTTGGATAAGCATTAAATGGTAGTGTAGTTCCTTTACATAATAGTTGAGAAAATGAGTCCTTTAATGTTTTTTGTTTCTACACATTTAGAAAACTGAAGGACAATACAGTAAAAGAGAAGTAATGTCTAAAGCTTTAGGTTTAAACAATAATGTGCAGATAATTTTTTATGCTTTATATGTAAGTAGCATAAAATGAATCCTTTTCCTAGAAAGGAATCCTTTTCCCAGAAAGGAATCTTTAATTTTAGCCTACTAGTTTTTAATTAAAATTGTGCTTGTAACATAAGAGCATTATTGAAAAACGAATTACAGTTACCATTTGCCGTGAGCAATAAGTAAGTCTTTTGTATCTCAGGACTGTTGAGGGCCTTATGTCTACTGCCTGGACATCCATTCAGCGCTGTTTGGTTTCTTTTCCTTTGGAGAACAGAAATTTCAGTTTTAACATGGTGCGTTCTCATGTCTCTCTTCTCTTCTTACTTCGCTCCTTTCTCCAACCACCAGACTCCCTGCTCTCTTTCGTCTTTCTTTCATTTTTCATTGCTCTGCTCAATTACCTCCCAGTGCAGAAAATGACTGTTTGATATGCCCTATTTTTGGGAGCAGGTTGGCAGCTTAGCAAACTACTTTACTTAGCAATCTAAACTACTACATACTTTTAAGGTCTTGATGCATTTATATACCAACCTACTGCAGGAATTTTTACAAGGAAGGTTCCCTCAAAACCATAACCCAGAGTTGACCACTGTGGAATTCTAGTGAATATAAGGGGCAAGTTTGGTTAATGTTTTAGAAAACGTGATGAGTCCCAAAATTCCCATAAAAGTCTTTGCATTATGATAAATTCGCTTAAGTTTGGAATTTTATGTACTTTGTGTAATTCGTTAGAATATACATACATTTTGGGTGCTAAATAATGTTTCTAATATTTAATGTATTACTCTAATTTATCTATTGAATGTATAATTATTGTCACATGTTACCTTATAACTAAATTTCAGTGTTATCCATGTATATTTGGGAATTTATAATACTTAGGATTTCAGATAGCTCTTCAAGAAAGCATGAGAATATATTGTTTATGATTTGCTACAAAAATAATTGATCTATAATTTAACAATGTAAGTTGAGTATCTTCATAGGGTAAGTGGACTTTGTTAGTAGAATTCTCTGCAGAAGAAATTAAGAAAGAAACTAATGCTAAAATATCGTATTATAGTACAAAAAATTTAGATCCAATTTAGCAGAAAATATTTAAGTTTTTCTTTTCTATTTATTCACATAGTTAGATTCTTTTCCAGTTTTTAGCTTTCTAAATCTTCTTTGAGTCTTTATGGACATCTGGTTTGTGAATTTGAGTTTTCTCCTATGAAATGGAACACATCATACTTTCAAATCTAATGGAGGGTGAGTAAGGACTTGTCCTTCTTCGAGCTGATTTAGCCCTGTGCCTGCCAGTAAGTGGGCAGCAGATGGGGTAGAGGCAGAGGCGGGTCCTACATCAGTAGTCCGGGGATTAGGACCCAAATGGCTGTCCCACAGAGGAGATACACAGTATTGCACTGTTCAGTAGCCATATTCATGTGTGTGGTAGTATGTAGGCATTCTGCTTAGACCCGTGTGAGTGGCAGATGTGAGCACCTGATTGGTCACACTGTACAGTGATCCTTTTGTCTCTTTGGTTTCTGTTGTCTTTAGAGAACTGTTCTGTTCCCGTGGTGAGGGCTATTTTACATTTAATAGAATAATTTCCTTTGACATGGCCAGTCAAAAACGGTTTTCTTATAAGTTTGATGAAAAGTCACCACAAAAGATTCCTATCCCCCTTCTGCAAGATTCAGGCAAGTTCACATTGGGCCGCATGTGAGACCTGGTTCTCTGGCTGTCGGCTAAAGAAAAGCAAGTTGCTGGTTCTCCCTGTGTGCATCCTCCTCTTGAGGAGGTACATACGTGAACCTTAAGAAATCCTTATTGCAGTCTTCATGCCATCGGAATGGTAATCCTTTATAATTATTTCTAATGATAAATTTGCTTTAGATGTTAGCAATTTTAGGTTACATGTTTTCTAGTTAGACAGACTCTTAAAAACTGTCTTTTTCTTAAAATACAACTCAAAAGTATACAAATTTGAACATAAATCTGCTCGTGTTTCTTTTAGGATGTACACTTTTTTTTTTTTTTATTCTTTTTGCAGAACCGGGGATTGAACTCAGGCTCTTGCACTTGCCAGGCAAGCGCTTAGTCTACTGAGCCATCTCCCCTGCCCTGCTCGTGTTTCTTTTGGTCATCAATAAAAGCCTAATTTAAAAATTGGTTTTATTGCTTTGTTTTATAATCATGTGTATGTTACCATTTTAGCTTAATTGAAAAAAATTAGGAATTACAGCAATAGATTATGCTGTTTAAATTAGTCTAAATTAGGTCTATTCTTTGATTCCTCCTTAACTTTGATTTAGTTGAGTAGGTTTCTTAAGTCTTAAATCTCCAGGCACTCCCAACCCAAGCTGAGTAACAGAGTCACTTAGGAACTATAAAACTCTACAGCTCTCCAGGATACTATATTCAGCATTTCGGAATACTAGGTATGGTACAGGTGTTCAATACCTGAATACTATTTATGTTTTGCCTTATTTTAACTTTTTTATCAATACATATTTATAGTACACAATGATCACATTCCTGTGGAGGATGAATTTTTTTCATGCCATCACTATTTCTTCTTCTGAGAATTATTTGTTCAGTTTAGTTGTCCATTTTTTGATTGGGTCTTTTACTGGAGCATGGGGCCTAAGTTTTTGAGTTCTTTATCTGTTCTAGATATTGTATCAGTCCTCTGTCAAAGGAATATCTGAAAGATTTTTTTTTCATTTTATAAACTTTTTCTTGGGGCTGGAGAGATGGCTCAGTGGTCTGGAGCACCTACTTAGAACAAGCTTAGCGAAGCATCAGGGACCTCGGTTCGATCCCCCAGCACCACATGCCAGCCAGCCGCGCCCCCTGGTGGGCTGAGCTGGCCACACACACACAC
>NW_004524746.1:4150648-4159497 GCF_000260255.1 Octodon degus | reverse complement strand
TAAAAAAAGAGGTCTGTCTTAAAAAAAAATAAATAAACTTTTTCTTTACTCTTAATTTTTTCTTTGAAGAAAGTCCCATGTGAGGCTGAGAAGAATGTACATCATATTGTTGAATGGAAAACTCTGTAGATATTTATTAAATCAAATTGTTTGAAGGTTTTGTTCAATTCAGATATTTCTTTGTTGATAATTTGTCTACTTGATCTATTTGTGACATTGGAGTATTATGTTCCCCCATTATAATTGTGTTAATGTTTACCTCATGTTTTGTGTCCGGGAGAGTTTTATGAAGGTGGGTGTCTCATTTACTCTTCTCTCATTGCTGGGACAAATACCCGATACTCAAAATGAAGGAAGGAAAGGTTTATTTAGCTCAGTTTCTAAAGGTTTCAGGCCATGCTCAGCTGGCTGTAAGGCCAAGCAGCAATTGGCAAAAAGCAGCCTTTCATGATGGTGGTCAAGAGCAGAAAGCAAAAAGGTAGGACAGGTAGCAGCCCAGGTAGCTGACCAGCCTCTCTCCCCTCCTTACATTGTAATGCAGATGAACTGCCCCAGGGCAGGTGCAGCATCCACACCCACAGTAATCAATCACAAACTCCTAAAGACGCCCCATGAATTGCATGAGGCTTTGGAGGGATACTGTACACAAACCATAACATTCCTCCCCTGGACCCCAAAAGACTCAAGCACTTTGCTTTATGAAAAAGCCATTTTAGTCCATCTCCAAGAGTTGTCAAAGTCCTAATGGTTTCAGCATTGTTGAAAAGTCCAAGTCCCAAATTTCCTCCAAGATCAAAAGCAAACTCTTTGCTCTGAACCCCTGTACAAATGAAAAATTAAACACTTCCAACATTCAGTGGCACATTCCAAAAGGTACAAATGACAGGGGAATACAAAGCATGGGGCCCAAACAAATTCAAGATCAGCATGGCAAGCATCAAGTCCTGTGGTTCCATGAGGAACACCTAAAGCAATTGGTGGCAGATTTTGAGATCTGTGTGGCTCCGCCCTTATGGCCCTCTTGGTGGCTCTCGTGGCTCTCTCTCAGGCCTGCTTTGCTCCCCCTTTGCAGTTTCCCTTAGGTGATTCATGTTCCTGGCTTTTCCAAACTTCTGGGGCAGCTTTCTTTGTTGGCTGTAGGGGTTGAAGACCTGGATTGCTGAGCACTCTGACCCTGATCCTGAGGAATGACTTCTCCATGTGGGTGCCATTCTGAAACCTGGTGTAGCCACTGCCCCCATTCAGAAGCATGGAGCTGTGTGGCTTCCCCTCCATGCAAAGTCCTTGACCTTTGCAAGTCGGAGGCTGCAAAGGGTAGAGACCTGCCACTCCTGTGATGCCCTCGGGCCATCATTTTGATTCTCTGGTTCCTTTTTGGCAATGGAGATCCACTCAGCTCTATCTTTGCATTCCACAGCTTTATTGGGAGCTTCCTTTCTGGCCAAACTCACAACATTTTAAATCATCCAGCTGAGCTCTTTGCTGTTGATTCTCAACATAAATCTGACTAAAAGCCCCCAACAACAGCCATCCCACTGCCTCAATATTCAACTGCTTTGACATATCTTTTTCCAGATTAATCAGGCCACTACACTTAATCTGTCTCAGGCAAGTCTTGATACGACTAAAATGTGGACGAACTTTCTACCAGCCTGTAACACAAATCATCTGAGTCCAACAACTAATGTAGTCCTTCTTCCCAACAGAAACCTCCCCAGTCTGGTCTTTCCAGATGGGATTTCTATCACCTTCTGGTCTTCTGAGCTCTGACCAGAATTTCCTATACAGAACAGCTGAAGCTGTTCCAGTGCTTCTCTTGCAGGTGACATCTCCATACCTTTCCTATCTCTTCCCATAAACCATTCCCAAAGGCTTATAATTCACATGATCAGGTTTAGCCACAGCAACAACCCCACTCCTCCAGGACCAAATTCTGTCTCAGTTACTCTTCTCTTATTGGTGGGACAAATACCGGACACTCAAAATTAGGGAAGGAAAGGTTTATTTAGCTCGCAGTCAGTGGAGATTTCAGTCCCTGCTCAGCTGGCTCCAAGGCAGAGTGGCACAGCGCAGAGAGCAAGGGTTCATGGAGGCAGACAATAACAGAGAACAGAGGGAGCGCAGCAGCTTGGACAGCTATCTAGCCTTTCTCCCCTCCTTACACTGAAATGCAAATTACCTGCCCCAGGACAGGTGCAGCATCCACATGCACAATAATCAATCACAGACTCCAGAATGGGCTCTGTGACTGCATGAGGCTTTGGGGGGGACACGATACACGAGCCATAACAGTGGGCATGCTGGTGTTTTGTGCATGCGTATATGTTTATAGTTATAGCTTTTGCTTCCTTCCCCCATCATACCTTGCAAATTGTGTTTGGCATGATTAGGAGTTTGGGGGAGCAATTCTGTTACCTTGTTTTCATGTTTCTGTTATTTTTGTTTGAAGCTGGGGTCTGGAAATACTGTTGATATTTGGAGATATCTTTAGTTAGTATCTTCTTTTAAGTGATATCTCTGGGCTGGTTCTTTGACTGTGCTCCGTATCTGACCATCTCTGTTAACTAGGCAGGGGTTGCAGTATAATGGCCTAGTACTCAGTTGTCTCAGAATGAACTAGAGCATTGTTAACATACAGTAGTAATCTGGATATTGGCATACAGAGAGAACCTATTAATTATTGTTACTATGCAACCCTAGAAATGGCAAGTAAATCAACCACATCTAAGACAAGTTGGATATTGAGACACCATAAGAGCCTATAATGTTCCACCAATAAATATCAAGAAGATATCTGTGATTATAGTGTAAATGCAAAAGTATATCAAATATTGATATGCAGTTAGTATCTACTAAATGCAATATCTATGCTTCCAGTGACAGCAGAAAATAATTCAGTAGTAATAACAGATAGTTAACTAGCTAAAGAGTCATAAGTCTTAATGGTTATACTAGTAAATATATAGGGGGTAAGGAATCAGAGATGTATGAAGAAAAATTTGACAATAGGAGATGAGAAAGCAAAAAAATGAGACAAAGGATTTTATTAAGGAAAGAAAAGATACTTATATAGATATTTAAAGATAATACTGGCCAGTGAGACAGCTCAGCTGACTGAAGCCCCTGTTTCAGCAAGCATAGGCAAGCACATGGACCGTGGTTTGATCCCTGGCATCCCATGCTGTGCCAGCCCACCCCCAGGCCGAGTTGAGGGCCAGAGTTCGGGTGTGGTGATGCACACCCATAATCCCAGAGCTGGGGAGGCTGAAAGCAGAAAGGTCACCATGAGTCCAAGCTGTGTAGTGAGACTGACCCTGCAATACTGAAATACATTAAAATATAAATAAATAAATAAATACATAAATAAATATATAAAACAAATAGGAAAAAGAAGATTAAAGGAAAAAATATGGAGAATACAAAGAAACGTTAACAGTAACAAAAGGAAAAAAGACAGGAAAATTTCTCAAACTTGAATAAGTCAGGGAAGAAAAATGGTAGGAAGAAAAAAGTGCAAAAACAGAAAGAGAAGGAAAGAAAATAATTTTTTTATGATTTTAATTTTCATTTGAAATATTTAATACAGGGTCTCACTGCACAGATCAGACTCCTCCTGTTTTCAGCCTCCCAAGCGCTGGGATTACAGGCACATGCCAAAATGCCCAGTCTCAGTTACTGTCTTAGTGCGCCCCATGGCAGGGCTGGTATGGCACACCAGGAATGAATGCAGGTACTTTAATCCACTGAGCTATCTTGCTGGCCCTGTCTTTTTTTTTTTTTTTTGAATAATTTTCTTTTTTGGGGGGGGGTGTCCAGGTTCTGCATCTTTGAAATTTAGCTAGTCCTGGCTGCATCCACATAGCTCTGATGTGTGTGGATTTGTGGTGTGTGCTGCTCTTCCAGGGTGTGGCTGCCTGTTATCCACATGCTCTGGCAGCTGTACAGTGCACCATGTGTCCCTGTGCACCCTGGAATCCAGCCTCTGCTGTGAACTTGATGTATTCAGCAGGGCAAAGGTTCAGGTGCCTGTGACCAACACTTGCAGACCCAGTTGTCTCCTCGGACAATAAGGATGGCCTGGCTTCATGGAGGATTAGTCCTGTTGTCTTTCCAGCCCTAGCTTCAGCTTTTCAAGGATTCTTTGTGTAGCCTGCTCCCTGTGCCTTCAGGCATGTCTTCCTGGCTCTCACCCATCACTGTGGGAGGGTACTGGGAACCCTGAAGTGAAGTAGCTTTTCTGTTGTTCTGCATCTCAAGACCATTTTGGGCACTATGGCAGGCACCTCACTGGAACTCCCCTCCAGCTATTGCATTTTGAAGCTGTCCCCTTGAGGCAGAAGCCTGTGCTGCTCCTGCCTCCATTCACAAGGTGCAGGCACCTCTGTGGGCCTGGGCTGCTGCTTCTCACTGGAGCTGCTGACCCGGCAGTTACTTTGCCTCTGCAGAGGCAGTTGCTTCTTCTCCAGAGTCAGGATGAAATTCAGACCACTTTTTCCTTCCTTTTCTGGATTTCTCAGTTGCTTCTAATTGTCCTGTCAGTTTCTTTCTGATTCCCAACAGTGTCCTTTTTAAATTCTTTTTCTCTAGGTGCTGTTCCCAAAAGTGCCTCAATTCTGAGTCTCGGAGAGGTTGAACACATCTGCAGATCACGATTCCCCTCCCCCTTTGTAGAAATTAAGTTTATTGGTGTATTATATTGATCACTTCGCCACCGGGAATTTGTACCTGTACACGATATAACTTGGTTCTTTTTTGTCCCCGTTTCTCTACCCTCCTTTCGTCCTCTCTCCCCTTCCTTATTTGCGAAAGCTTTGTTTCCATTTTTTTGGTCCATTTTTTCTTTTGCCTCATTCCCGTTCACCCTTTCTCCCTCCTTCCATTCTTCCCATCTTCCCTCCCTTTTCTTTCTTCTTTCCTTCCTGCTTTCCCCTCTCTCATTCCCCTTCCTATTTGAGTTTTACAATTTCTGCTATAAATTTTGTTCTTTATTTGTACTGGTGATTTCTCACTCCAGAGAAAAATGTAGTATTTATACGTTGGTGGTCAACCCCAACACCTTTTAAAGAAAGCTTTTTGGGCAGTTGTAATTAGCTAGGTTTAGGTTTAGGTTAAAGTCTTCATTCTTCAAAAATAATCATATATTCCTCTTAATAGAACCTCATTATTTGTCTGATTTAATTCTTGCATAATGTGCTGAGCTTGGCTGTGGAAATTTCCTTTCAGCTTCCTTTTCACGCAACAGTGAAGATAAGAAATTAGAGGTGACTGGAACAATGAGACTTTAAGTCTAAACAGGCAAAGGTAACTCAGCAGAGAAAAATTACAATAATTCAAAGAAGAAAAGGGAAAGTTAGGGCTAGCCAAATAGCTCAGTGGATTAAAGCGGCTGCTTAGGCAGATGCAGGGGCCAGGGGTTCAATTTCCAGGCCTGCTGTGCTGGCCCCGCCCTTGAGGCATCCTGAGAGATTGAGCCTGGGTGTGGTGATGTGCACCTGTAAGCCTAGCACTTGGGAGCCAGTAAACAGGAGGGTCATTACAAGTCTGATCTTCACAGTGAGTCCCTGTAGACCCTGTCCTAAAATAAAAAAAGGGGGGGGGAGTTGTCATAGACATAGAGTAAGGGCGAGAAAACACAAAGCAAATACAAATATAGGACACCCAGCTATAAATGAATTTTTAGTGTATATCCCAAATTTGCATGGGACATGTGCTCATAAGTTATTTCATATTATGTTAGAATATATATAAACTAAAAACTATGTGTTGCTTACCTGACTCTTGTGTTTATTTTGACAGCCCTAACATGTGAAAAGAGGGTATAACTCACTGCTTAGACTCAGCTGTGTAGCATGCAATAGCCATTATATTAAACTAGCCATGAAGGAGGCTTTATTCTAAAATACCTTTTTCATGTCCGCATCTTGTACAGCAATTAACCATTAGAAAGAATGTATGTGATGTGTTAATTATTGAATCTGTCCTACCAGTTAGGTTTGAAAGTGTCTCATTGCTATTTGTTTCTCAATAAAATTATGGGAAAAGAATAAAATGAATCAGAAAAAAAAATAAAATACCTTTAGGTGTATTTATTGTTTCCTTGTAAATGTTTATTTTGTCAGATACTCAATCCGTAGCTGACAAAATAAACTCTATTTGCTGGTCCCTAGTAGTGGAAAATTATTATATGTCTTTCTTTTT
Organism: Octodon degus; assembly: GCF_000260255.1. Classification (NCBI taxonomy): domain Eukaryota; kingdom Metazoa; phylum Chordata; class Mammalia; order Rodentia; family Octodontidae; genus Octodon; species Octodon degus. The sequence continues at coordinate 4,153,299 of NW_004524746.1, read as the reverse complement.
CTTTTACCACATTTGATGAGCAAATGTGGCAAAAATTTGCCTTTACTTACAAGCAATGTTCTATTCATGAATTCAGAATTGCTACAGAGTAAGAAAACAGGAAGCAGATATTTATGCCTCCCCAATCAGATGTTCAGTTATTTTAATTTTAATCTTGAAGATGATTTTTATCTGTCTAATCTTCATAAATCCATGAGATTGCAGTGAAGTCTTAAGAGTAGCAAAGGATGTTCACCAGCTAAATTTTGTAGGGTTAAAGGAGGAAATAAATAGAAAATGATTTTCATTTTAAGGGAATAATGTGATCCTTGCAATTTATGTTCTTCAATTCATAGATATTAAAGCATTAATCAGAGATTGAACTGTTACAGATAAATTATTTTCAAAGTCATTGCAATTGAATGTCCTGGTTTGTGTACCAACCACAATTTCAGTATTTGTTAGAAAAATGTTTAGTTAGGCATTTGAGAATAGTAGTCTTGCTTTGCAGTTATGTCGTCCCTCCTTACTGGCCAGGCCAGAGCAGTCATACTCTGCGGTTAGCTGAGTAGCTATACTTTATTCTTCTTTAATGCCTTGACTCTCGTCCCTTTGCAGAGTCCCCTCTTACCCATCATAAACCTGGCCAGCATGTTTGAACTTTGAGATCCACACATTGTTATCTGCTGCCAGTCTTTGCAATACTTTGTGACGAAGAGAAAATCACTGTTTCTTTCAATATGGCTTCAGCATAGCAAACTGCCTTGAGGTAGCAGATGGTACTGAGGCACAAAGTTCTTCCTGCCTGAGAACAACATCATCTGTGAAAGAGAGCTACTCATGCTGCAGCTCCACAAAGGAATCCTTTGCTGTTTCTTCAGCTTCACTGTGTCTGGCCATGAGTCTATTGTTTGGCTACCGTACAAGCTATTTTGGAATTCTCTTCTAAGACTGTGTGCTCCCTCCTCTTTACTCAGTTACATACTGTGAGAAACTTTGCTCCATGATGATGGCAAGCTGCTGCTTGGGAAAATAATAGTGAATGGTGGATTTTTTTTTCTACTATAGAGGGATGTTCAACTGCAAACATCATGCAGAATGTGGGGTTGCAAAGGCAACAGGTCACTGCTCTAAATCTTCACTATAGTCAGAAGAAAGCCACACAGGCAAATGGTAGGTGTTTGAGCTGCAGAGGTAGTTCAAAAGATAAGATGACTTACTCTGGAAAGCATCAAGAGAATGACTTCGTAGTTTTCATCTAAGTTATGTTCATTCTAGGGAGATGGAAGGTCATTCTAGGTAGAAAGAACACTTTGTGCAAAAGCTCAGTGGCATGAACCAGCATGATGGAATGATATAGTGAAGGTACATGAGTAAAAGGGGGCTTTCACTCACCTCTCAATACTGACTTAATTATATGCTTGGCTTGCTAGGATCTGAGGTACTGTGTACTTACCTGTATGTACAGAGTATTACTTTACTAGGTCAAGAAAAGGCCCCAAGTGTAGGAGGTAAAAGCATGTTTGCTATATCTATCTGGCTCTGTCCACAAATTTAGTGAGCAGAACGACTGTCTTCTTTGGGTATTAGATTCTTCTTTGGAAAGCAAAGACTATCTCAGAGGTAGCTCTTAGTATTAGCATAATCCATACAAAGAAGTACTTAGTAAGACAGTAAATGGTCCTGAAGCGTTGACTGTTACTAATAGTTGTTAAGTTATTCATAGATCAAGGATTATAAAGGAGGACTCATATTTGTTTTTAGACCCCTAATTACCTTGACATAGTCCACTTGAATTACTCTTAGGAAGTCAGTAGCTAAAATCTGTGTCGGATGACTCATGGTAGGCCTTTGATATTGTGCAGGTCCATAAGGTGGCACAACATGTGTTGGTCTTTGTCTTCTGTGTTTTATTCCATAGTGCACCTCTAAGGAGGCTTGTTTGCAGCGGGTGGGCCTGGAGTAAATCTGTCTTTATTGCAATGGGAAGCTCTCAGGAGGTTTGTTTCTCTTTCCATTCTTCTTCCATAGTTGTCTCAGATTTGCAGGTTGTGGCAGAGAGTGCTCAGGCTACTATTTATGGTAATTAGTTTGCATTTGCTTTTAATGTGCTTGTATTATGGGTGGAGGCCATTGAAGGCTATTTTCATGGATCCTCTTCCTCTGAATAAAGCGGTGAATAAAGCCCATGCTGGTAATGCACAAGAGGGTCCTAAAGTTTGGAAGATAAACACCAATAGACCTTGTTAGTTTTCTCTCTTATGAATTTATCACCATATTCAGGAATACAAGAGAGTTCTGTTCAATAAGTCCATGGAACTTGATTTTATTTTTAAAGATGCAAGTGAATAAAGACATAGAAACAAATGAGTACCACCAGTACCATCGCAAACGTAGGGGTAGAGCTTGAGCTGTGGCCTTGGATGCGGAGACCTAGCCTAGTCTCTTCAGGTATATGATCTCTCCCAGTTTATACCTTATTGCCTCAGTCTGTTTTCCAGTCCGTAACATTTGGGAGTCTTGGTGAATAATAACACCCATTTCACTTTCTCACTAGGCAAATACCCTTGGCCTTCTGTGATACTGTGGGATTGACTCCAGAATCCACTGCGGGTGTCAAATCCATGGATGCTCAAGTTCCTAAAATATAATGATTTAATGTTTGCATTAAA
>NW_004524746.1:4148698-4149958 GCF_000260255.1 Octodon degus | reverse complement strand
GTACAGGGTCTTGCCTCCCCAGTTCTTGGATTACAGGCGTGTGCCACCAAGGCCAGTGTTGGTGGCTGGCTCCATGCACCCGGGGCGGGGCCAGTGCTGCTTTTTGTGCCGGGGGTTGAGCCCAGGTCCCTGTGCTTGTCAAGCAGGTGCTTAGACTGCTGAGCTATCTTGCCAGCCCTTGACAACCATTTTAATATGGGTTTTTGTCTCTGTCTTTTGGAATTGCTTAGGTAAAATAACCATGTATTTCTGAAATAACATGAATCATAAAACGTAATGTGTGAAAGTACTTCTATTGTAATATCTCACTTAATACAATGACTTCATTAGATGCTTACGACTTATCATGATTATTATCATGAAGAATTTGAGGCACCGAGATTCGGGGACCTCCTCCAGAGGGAGGAGATAAAAAAAGAATTAAGATGTGTTATGTCCATGAACCAACACCACACATTGAATGTGATTGCTATGGACTACAGATAGGTACTAATAAAATTTTTTAAATATGTGATCACATAGTAAAAAAGTTAAGAAACTCTCCCCCCCAAACCAATAAAACCACCAACTCCTATGTAAAAAATGTATGGATAGTCACAGAAGTCAGATGACCAGAGACCCTGAGTCATTCCACTGCCACTTTACTGATTAAAGAGATCCGGCTATCTTTGATAGACTTTTTGTGGGTTGATCAAATACAGAAGGTATTACAGAGTATATCCTTCCTAGTAGAACTGACATCGTAACAACTTATGTTTGTTCCTTAGTTCATTCATTAATGCTTAAAAAAGTAGCAAAACTTTCTAAGTACCAAGTATTATTTTAGTAGGACTTGACTCAGTTACTCTTCTCTCGTTGCTGGGACAAATACCTGACACCCAAAATGAAGGAAGGAAAGGCCTACTGAGCTCACAGTTACTGGAGGTTTCAGGCCATACTCAGCTGGCTCCAAGGCAGAGCAGCTCATGGCAGAGAGCAGCCTTTCGTGGTGGAGGCAAAGAGCAGAGATCCAAGGGAGTGGCAGCAGCTCAGGCAGCTAGCCTCTCTCCCCTCCTTACATTGTAATGCAAATTGCCTGCCCCAGGGCAGGTGCAGCATCCACACCCACAATAATCAATCACAAACTCCAGAAGCCGCCCCATGACTGCATGAGGCTTTGGGGGTCAGCTATATACAAAGCACAACTGGATTAAAGAAGCAAGCTACAACCAAGTTCTTATACTAAAGTAGCTTTCATTTCAGTGGAGGGGACTTAAATAA
>NW_004524746.1:4144448-4147878 GCF_000260255.1 Octodon degus | reverse complement strand
CTGAAATCTCTGAAACAGCGGGCCAAAATAAACCTTTTCTCTTTTAAATTGTGTTTATCTGGTATTTTATCTCAAAAGTGGAAATATGACAAAACATATACTTATCACTTAATATACATTTATTTTAAGATATGTTAAAGCACTATTGTACATTTGCGGCTTTTAAATCTTCCTTGCAATCTTGTATAATGATAGGATTCAGTCTGCCAAAATGTTATTTTTAGTCTACCTCCTGCACTTAGACTCAGGTGTTTATCCAGCATTGGGATACGTTCTTTTAATAAGGATCTTTCCATATGAAAAAAAAAACATATGGAAAGAATAATTTTTGAGATATAGAATACACTTTACCAGCAAGTTCTGTGCTGGCAGAGTACTGTGGCATGCTCCCTCTGGCTGCGTACCCCATGGCACTATTCCTTGGTTAAGATTTAGTACTGTATTACTATTTATCACATATGAACAATAAAGCCCAAATAAAAGTATGTGCAGCTGACTCCTCACTTAACGGAGAGGGGGTGCCTGGGTTGCCGCTGTTGGCCTGGCTCCCCCGAGGTGCGGCATCTCAAGCCTTCAGCCTTGCTGCTCTGGCGTCTCCGTGATTGGGGTCCCGCTCCCACAGGTGCCTCAAGTTCCAGCCAGCAGGAAAGGAGGAAACAAGAGCCAGAGAGTGTTCATTTCAGCACCTGCCTGAGTTTCCTGGGAGTTTGGAATGTTTGCTTGTATTTAGTCACCCTCAGCCTACCCACTGGATTTTATCGTCAAATAATTAGGGTAATTATAACTTAGAGGACTATATTTATTGTTCAAATATATCATGTGTATATATTATTTAAAATGTTTGGGATAAGAAATGTTTCAGACTTTTTAAGTATTTCAGTAGACTTTATTGGTGGTGCATCAATGTGAATATTTGAAACTTCAAATCCTCTAACATCTGGAATATCTGGAGTTTGTGATTTTTGAGTTAGCGATCCTCAAGCTGCATCTGTTCTTGTGGAAGAGGTCAGGGAAGGATGTTTGCATAGCATACAATGCCATTCACTCCCAGTGCTTCCCAGGGAGTATCATGCAGGAGAGATGCTGAGCTCTCTCTGTTAGGGCTCTGTTACTCAGTTTGAGGAGCTCTGTTTCAGACACATGGAAGATACTGCTGATATTGCCCCAGTAATTTGAGGCAGGTGTTTCTGACCATGTTGATGGAAGAGAAAAAGAAAGCATCTACCGTTTATCCTTTCCCTGATAGTATCTTTTACTGTATGCAGCTAGTGGTCCTCAAACTTAGGCCTTTGTGCATTTGAAAAAACTCTATCCCCCGGGGGGGGGTGGATCTTCTCTTCTTGAAAAATCATTTCTGTGAGGAATGTGAGGAAAATGTTATACCTGTTTTCCAGTCCTGGAGACAGTTGCCCACTAGTCCTAGTGCTTTGCTGTGGAATCGGCTGGGCCACCTTTCCTAAACCCTGCTGTGCATGTTCAGCGTGGTGGAGTCAGGTTGGTCGGGGTAGCTCTGAACAGCTGTGAGTGCGGGGTTCTGAGTAGCACAGTGGCTGGTTTCCTGCCTTGGTAAAATCCCTGCATTTGTCTTCAGTTGATACACTGTTTGGAATGAAAAGGCTAGAATCTAATTTGAATGCAGAAACAAATACACAACACCTCTGGACTCTGGAATCCAAGTTTGTTCCAAGTGGCATTTATTATTATGGATAAGTTATCAAAGCCATCCTCTATTTATAAAAGTTAGTTTTATTGTATTTGAATCATTGTTGTCATAAGGTTAATCTTTTTTTTCTTTTTAATCTTTGCAAGGCTATGTGTATTTAAATTTCTAAAATGAAATTTTATATAAAACATTTTCAATTTACCATTAGCTAACTTTTACTTGCCAGTTATTATTTATATTAGAAAGATGCTTTTTGTATTCATTGTAAGTATAGCAGTCTGAAGATAAATTTGTTGGCAAAATTCACTGAAGAATAGTAAAATCAGTTGCCCCAAAACATGTTAGTTGGTGCATTATCTCCACCTGACAAAGTATAAGTGATGGCAGGATTCTGTCATTAATCCTGAACAGGTAAATATTTTTTATATTGACTTTGGTGAAGACTGTGGCTAAAACACTATTGCCCTTATTTTATATAACACTAATTATTGTATTAGTGAATAAAACAAAGCAACAGGAGCTCTATGGATGTGGGTTAAAAGAACCAGATTTTTAGAAGAAAGCCTCTTGATCAACCAGAACAATGAACCAAATAAACTTAGCAAAATAAAACATGGTTTAATGAAGAACATGGAAGAATGTCTTAGAAGTTTTTGTTGATTATAAGCAGATATGATTCAGTTGATGTGACTGCCAAGATGAGTTAATTGGTTTTTAGGTTGAATTAATAGAGTGTTTACAATGTGGGAAGCGATTCTCCCACTTGCTTGTGTTGGCCACAACAGACCGGGAAAATTTTGATCGCTCTACTTTTAGGACTTTAGAGGTGCATTGCTGTTGAGTTTTATTTGCTTAACTCTATTGATTCCAAAGTGCTTTTTTTTTTTTTTTTTTTTTTTTGGCAGAACCGGGGATTGAACTCAGGCCCTTATGCTTGCTGGGGAAGCACTTATTCTACAGAGCCATCTCCCCGGCCCCTCCAGTGTGCTTTTGCATGGTTTTATTTAACATGCTTATTTTATGGACAATCTAGAGTACATCCTTGGGAGAGTACCTAGGCCATGAAGGGGCACTAGAAAAATTTATTCTAGAAAAGAAAAAGTGCCCATGTAAGCTATTACTTGTGTTGAAATCCTTGCTGGTTACTGTGGTTCTTCCCAGACTCTCTTGGCCTGAATGTCTTCGACATCCTTATGCTTGGAATGTTAAAGGAGAGGGATACAGTTGAGTTCAGTTCTACCTGAAAAGAGAATTGAAAAGTTTAAAATTGTCCTGTTTTAACTTACTTTAAATCTATAATATGGAAGTTGCTCATGTACATTATTTTAAATCTACATTAAAATTTGAGTAGATATTCTGACTTAAACCCACAGTGAATAAAGATACAGAATGAAGATTCTTCTACCCTCACATTCCCTCTGTCCCATCCCAAAGCCATCCTTCTTCCATAGGGAAGCAAACACATCTGCATGTTTCCCTTGTATCCATTTTATGTGTGTGGTGCCTTCCTTTACAGCCTTCTCTGAATTGCTTCCTTTGCCAAGGTATTGTGCTAATATTTTTATATCAGTACAGACAGAACTTTTAGGAGCCAGGGAGATAGCTCAGTAGGGGCTGGGGAGATTGCACAGTAGAATAAGTGCTTGCCTGGCAAGCGAAAGGTCCTGAGTTCAATCCCCGGTACAGCAAAGGAAAAAAAAAAAAAACTTTTTACATTTTTCTAATGCAATTAATAGCATAGTATTGTTTTGATGTAATGCAATTAGC
>NW_004524746.1:4130347-4144124 GCF_000260255.1 Octodon degus | reverse complement strand
ATATATATATATAGTTGTTTTGCATGCATGCAGGCATATCTGTAGGATTTGTCCCAAAGTGAAATTGTTAATACTTATATATGTATTTATTGCCATGTTCCCCCTTAATTCTAGTGTGTCAGTTTACATGTTTCTAAACATTAATAATGGCCTTTCAATTTTAGTTTGCATTTTGTCATAAATGAACTTAAGTATGTTTTCTTGGCATAGAGTCACTGTTCAAAAAAGAATTCAAAGCTACATGAATTCCATCTCACCTAGTTAGAATGGCTGTTATGAAGAAAACAAAAAATAATATTGGGAAGGATGTCAGGATGAAGGGACTATGATGCTGTATACCATTGGTGGGAATATATATTCTAAACTGCATTATAAAAAAATAAAATTACATATGATCTAGTCATAGAGTTTCTAGGTTTATAACCCAGAGTCAAAGGCAGTCTACAGGAGCTATGCCTGCGGACTTATGTACTTGGGTGTACATGTTTACTGTGGCATTAGTCACAATAACCAGCTATAGAAATAGCTTAAAAGTCCATCAGCAGGTGCATGGCTGAAGAGCACACAGCCTGTATGCACAGTGGAGTATTTTCAGCCACAGTACAGAGCACAGCCATGTTACTTATAAGGAAGTGGGTATAACTGGACACCGTCATGTTAAGGGAAGCAAGGCAAACTCAGGAACACCAGCGCTGCATATTTTCTCTCATATGTGAAATCTAAAGGGGAAGAAGATGACATGATAGTAGAAAGGGAACTATTAGGGAAGGGACAGGGGTCCATTGGAGAGGTGGACAAAAGAGGACAATAGGGGGGTCGATATGTTCAAAGCCCTTTATATGCATGTGTAGAAAAGCCACGGTAACACATTATTTTGTAAAATTAACGTGTGAATAACTATAATGAAATAACTGTTACACACATTTTGAAAAGGAAAGAAAAAAGGGTATTTCTGAACATACCTCCTCTTGTTTTCCTCTTGCTTGAATGGTCAGGTTCTTAGCAATTTCTGAAGGTCTTTCTATGGTTAGAAATTAGTTCTTTGGGATAGGAACTACAACTTTCTTTTTCTTTCTTTCTTTCTTTCTTTCTTTCTTTCTTTCTTTCTTTCTTTCTCTTGATACACAGTCTCTGTATGCAGTTCAGACTTACAGTGATCATTGTGATTCAGCCTTCCAAGCACTGTGATAACAGGCCTGTGCCACCACACCCCATTTAAAAAAAAATAATTTTATTGAGAAAGAAGTAGCAATGAGTTAGTTTCAAAACAGGTTAATAGTAGTTACAATAATTAATGAATTGAATATTGTTGTCTTTGTAGTAGTTATTCATAGTATAAGATGCAGACATGATATCTTGTCCAAACACTATTAGCTTAAAGCTTTCTTCTCATTGAACTAAGAGACAGTAGCTGTATATCTATGCTATTTTGTATATACATATATATTTTTTTTCACCACAAAATGGTCCATCATTTTTATCTCCCTTTTTGTTTACTTTTGTCAGAGATGGGTATTCCATTGCCATTCATGTATTATAAGTACATGAATTCAGCACAGTAATTCAATATAGTCCAGTAGTCCATAATAGTAGTGGGTTATCCTCATGACTGGCAATCTCAGAAGTTGTTGACTTGAAACTTTTATAGCTCAGCATATTAATATGGCTTTACTTTTTATACCTTGTTTTTATACTTTTCTGCTGGATGCCTAAGACCAAGATAAAGCAAGACCTATGTAACAAGAAATGTAACTTTTGTATCTGACTAGGTCAATCACATCCCCTCAGGACTTACCCTTAAATCATGTATAGCAGTTTGTGGATCATTTGTAGGTGTTATGGCTTCTGTATAGTTGTCCCCCCAAAGCCTCATGCAGTCTTGGGGTGGCTTCTGCAGTTTGTGATCCTTTACTGTGGGTGTGGATGTTGCACCTGCCCTGGGGCATTATAATGTAAGGTGGGAAGAGAAGCTAGCTGCCTGAGCTGCTGCTTCTCCTCCTTTTGTGCTCTTGCCTTTTGCTGCTGCCATGATAGGTTGCCCACTGCCGTGTGCTGCTCTGCATTGGAGCCAGCTGAATATAGACTGAAACCTCCAGTAATTGTGAGCTAAATAAACCTTTTCTACCTTCATTTTGAGTGTCAGGTGTTTGTCCCAGTAACGAGAGAAGAGTAACTAAGACAGTAGGTGTCAGCCATGTGGATGAGTCACGACCATTGCTTGACCAGTTTGCTCTGTGAAAGCCTGAGAGAATGTTTTCTCTCCAGGTGATTCTCCTTAGGCACACTCTACATAATCACTCACTTTCCTTTGTGGCCCCATAATCTCCTTGATCAGAAAATTTGGGACACCATCTGAGTTACAGGATGTTACAGTACAGGTTGTCTTATGTCCTGAGTCCTCACTGACCTTGAAAGGCTAGGGCCAAATTTTGGCTATCCTTGTAGTCTTTCTTTTGCTCTAATTTTTGGTCTGCAAACTTAAGTTGTTAACCCTCCAGAAGAGAAGCTAAATGATATTATTACCCTATAACATAGGCTGTTGAGCTTAACATCAGTATCTATCTGAATATCAGACACCTTAGACATAACATGGATCAGGTATTATCCATCAATCATTTGATATGCTGAACTTTAAATCCATACAGAATGTGAAAAAAAAGAATAAAAAAATAGTAAAATAATTAGAAATAAACAATTACATATTTTTACACAGAAATTTAGAAATCTAACCATATGCAACATTGTAGCAGGACAGTCTTATGACATTTTTTTTCTTGTCTCTTGTTTTCATTTGTTACCTTTTTTTTTTTTTTTAAAACAAAGATTTACTTGAGAGTGAGCACACCCCACTTTGGAACTGGCCCAGGGTTTCCAGGGCCAGAACAGCATTCAAGACCAGGAATTGAACTCAGGACTGTGCACTTGCCAGACAGGCACTTTAGGCCACCAAGCTATCTCCTCACATCCTTCAAACATTTTTTTCTAACAAGTCCTTTTTTATTTTGCTTATGCTATTTTTTTGCCATGGAAAACTTAATGTTAAACCTCACTTTTGAGAGTCTTTTGTAATAGTTTATTTTTAAATGTAGTTTCAGGTTTATAAGAATATTGCTCTTGAGTAGCAGAAAGTAAAGATGTCCTGTGTATCTGCTTCCACATACGCATCCATAGCCCACCATGTTGTCAGCATTCCTCACCTGAGGCATGTTTGTTTAAATGGGTTTGCCTGTGTGGACACATAACTGTCACCTGGAAGTCCATGGTTTACATGAGTTTTCACTCTTGGTGTTGTACAGTTTTCAGATCTGGAAAAATTTCTAGTGGCATCTTTTCATCCTCATGGTGTCGCTTGAAGTTTCACTGGAATTGCCCATGCTCTTCCAGTTCTTCCCTCGTTCCCTTGGCACAGTAGATCCTTTCACAGTCTCTATAGCTTTGATTGTTCCAGAATGTCATATAATTGACTTATAGAGTAGGAAGTCTTTTCAGATTGGCTTCTTCTACTCCATAGTATTCTTTTAATCGTCCTCCATGTCTTTCCAGGGCATGGTAGCACATGTCTTTTAGTGCTAAATATTTCATTGTCTGAATGTACCATATTTTGTTTATCCATTCTCCTATTTAAGGGCATCATAAAACTGCTGCCAACCTCCATTTTGATATTTTGAACTAAGTTTTCAACTCATCGGGTAAATATCAATATATGTATTTTGGATTGGATGGTGTCACTGGACTTAGTTTTGAAAGGTAACACCAGACTGTCCCACAAAGTAGGATGCTGCTCATCTTTCCCCATGAGCTATGATGTTAGCTATAGGTTTTTGTAAATGTTCTTTATCTAATTGAAAATATTATACCTAATCCTCTCTTATTACAAGATAAATTAATGTTAGACTTGGTCAAATACATTTTCTATATATATATGGATGTGACTGTATATTTTTCTTTTTTAACTTACTGATGTGATGGAATATATTAATTATTATACTAATTTTTAGTTTCGAACTGGCTTTGCACACCTGAGATAAATCTTACTTTATTTTGGTTTCTGACTAATTATATATATAGTGTTAGATTTCTTGGGATTCTCAGCTTTCTTATGATGGATTTTTGGATTTTAAGTCATAGGTAAAAAAAATCTTAGCTTTAATGTTAAGGAATTTTCTCATGTTTCCTTCTAGTAGTACCATATTTATATCTTAAAAGTTTTAAACTCTTTAACCCCCTACATTGTAAGTTACGGTGCAGTGTTTTTTTTTTTTTTTTTTCCTTCTGGAAATCGATTAAGTTATTCTAATGCCATTCTTTTCATATGATGATCATTTACTACTGTTTTGAGACAGTATGCAGTATTTATCCAGTACATTTCTGGTTGCCTTTGAGTATGTTTCTTGGGTTTATTCCTTTGACCTATTGTTATGTCGTTTATTGTCATAACACAAATAGCTTTTAGTAAACTGATTTCTGAAAATTATACTTAGTGCTCTATATTAAATTCAGTTTCTGTTTTCTGTTCTGGTCTTGCATATGTAGAAAAATAGATTGCTTTTCTATAATAGTATCTATTTATTGACTTATATATTAGTAGTATGTGACACCATTGCATCTCTTAAATGTAAATATAAACATTTTTTATTTATAAATGTTGAAGAATGATACTTACCTAAGTGTTTCTCATACCTTTTGTGACCTATACCAATTTTGTTACAGTTTCTGAGATCAGTTAATTATCTTTCTTTGATCAGTAACCTTAAATTTTTCACACCATAATTACCAAGAAATAGTTACTATAAAAACTTAACTGAAATTACACTAGACTGGAAAGATAATATTTTAGAGGAATTTTTAAAAAGTAAAATGTCTTTAGTGGAAGAAAGGAGAATGAAAAAAAGAAATACACATTTTCTGGTTTTGTGCAAATGATCATTAAAATCTCTGATTCCTTGTCATTTTCACATGCGTTTCTCTTTCCATTATTTGGCCTGGATGCTTGCTTTCTGCGGAAAAACCCTTTTTGATTCCTCTAGCTTGAGAACCAACGTGCTCTCAGCTGCCTCATGGTCAGCAGTTGTTGCCCCAGTTCCATCTGTCCCTTTTGTGAATTAGAGAGCTAGTCATGGGCTTATTTTGTCTTGCCAGCACACATCTCTACAAAAGCTCCCTGCTTTCATTTCCTTCATATTTATGTAGACGGCAGTTGTAATATCCTCGGGATGTTCCTGCAGTTTGGTTTGGCTTCCCCTGAAATGGAGATTTCAGTTTGGTTTAGCTTCCTCTGAAATTGAGATAACCTAAGGACAGAAATAGAATGGTCTTCTCTCCCCAAGAACAAAAGGCTGACTTTTTAAACACCTGGCCACAGTAGGATACTTCTTTATCAGTCCATCATTACAAGTGACATTTCTTTAAGCATACCTTATTTGTTAGACTCTATTTTCAGAACTGCAAAAGAAATTCCTAAATAAAATTCTATCAGAAACAGCTTGTACCTTTTATGGCATTTATAAGACTTTTGAAGATATTTAAACGTTTTCATATCAGCCTTCTTTCTGAAGCTAATTCATACGAGTTTTGTTTAGTTTCTCTAATCCTTTAATCATTTGATCCTCAGCATGTTCCAAATGCTTCATATGTCACAGTGGATTTCAGACTTAGATTGCATTCTTTAATGAAGTTTGAGCAGGATCAAATAAAATGGAAGGATCCCACCTTTGCTTTTCCTTATCTATTTCAATATACATTATTTCCAAAATTAAATCATTCTCTAAGCAACAAAATAATGCTTCTGTGTGAACTCATATACTTCTAGTGACTATATCAGTCTCCATCATCAATGAACTTCAGGGTCATGGGCCTTTCCCTGCCGACTTGAAATTCATAGTGTATTAAGAGATCGTATGCATTCTTTTTACAGTGGAGTCTACACATAAAGTAGTTGACTGTGCTTGCAGATAATAACTAGAGAACGTGTTTGATGAGTTATAGCCAATGTTTAAGCTACCGTTTATGATAACTATAGGAGCTAGACCCAGGCTAAGGACCTCTGGTTATAATTTTGTATTCTGCTTCCTGGTTTCCAACTCCTCTCAGTCTGGTAGAAGATGTGCTATGCTCTTGCCTCTTTGTTTTTAACTTTAGATTTATGTCCTTAGTGTTTCTCTTTATTTCACATCAGGCCATTAGTCATTATTTCACTTCAGAAATTGATGTATTTTTCTTCATAGTTTCCGAGCTTCTGTTAACCAGTGGTTGATTTTCCCCAAAGATTGTTTTTCAGCGTCCATCTGTCCTTTACAACCATCCTTCTTTCTATCCAAGGTGTTATTTGATCATTTGTAGTAGTTCTTACCCTCTCAGCTTTCATTGTTGCAGGATATCGGAGAATTTTGTACAGTAGTTAATTTCTCATGCAAAGTGTAGATTTTCTTGTCTCCGCAAAGAGACTGTGATGCTTATCGCAGGAATTCTCTCTGAAGTAGATATATGGACTCTGTGTCCACAGCAGGATTCTGGGGCTCCTGCGGAAGTAACTTAAAACATTTAAAGTTAAGCTATAACTACATGTGATAGGATAATTTCACTTTCTTTACTATGAAGATAACTCTAGGTATCAAATTGTACACACACACACACACACACACACACACACACATCTTTTGATAATCTCTATATTTCATGCCTCAGTTTATTTATCATCTTATTTCATTTTTTCTTTGTAGCTTAACAAACAACAGTTGCAATTACTGAAAGAACGGTTCCAGGCCTTCCTTAATGGGGACACCCAGATTGTAGCTGATGAAGCATTTTGCAATGCAGTTCGGAGTTACTATGAGGTAAGTTTAAAGAGCTTTGTTTTCAGTAGTTGGGTACTTTAGAATTATTTTTAAATGTCTTTTCTATTTTAAAAAGCCTTACGATATTACAGAAAGTCTGTGAGTTTGCAACCTTCTTGAAAGTATCAATTTTGTTTTGCAATTTAAAAACTAATTCCACAGCCTGGTTTTAAGAGATAAACAGAATTTAAAATTATTTGCATCTTATGAGGAGAAGTAAACTGTTTAGAAAAATCTTCTGGCAATTATTGATATAGCTGAGAATATCTATCTTTAGGTCCACATGTCTAATTTATCCTTTTTAATCAGGATTTCAATAGTAAATTGCTATCTCATTCCATTTTGTTCCCTAAGGTTTATAATAATTAAGGCGAGTACCTAATTTCAAGAGGATAAATTGGATTTTCTTTTCTTATTCAAGAAATAGTACTACCAATACCATCTTTCTATTTTTCTTTTTTTAATTTTAGCTTGCAACTTATTGGGAAATCTCTATGGATTTCCTATGAGTGCAGAATTTCACACAAGGTTATTAACTGCTTTAGTGAGTTGCTAATAGATGTTAAGTTTATTGCTCTTGTTTTTTTCTTGAGCATTTCAGAGTCATTTGAGGAACAGGTCACATCAGTTGTTCAGATACTTTAAAGTTGCAGATGGAGAAACAGCATATAAACGTATATTAGACTAGGAAAAAATGTGCAGTCACTATACTTCTGAGCTTTTCTTAGGCAAGGGATATTTTGTGTACAACATAAAGTAACTGGATATACAGATACTTGGTTGGATTCAGAATTCATGAAAGGTCTGCATCAGAGTTTCCTACTGCAACTCTATAGAAGTTTATATTACCTTAAGCCATTGCCTATTGAATTAGGTGGGAATCTTGCTTACCAAGTATTCGTATGACAGAAACCTGGCGGTAACAGTGGATATATTGTCTAGCAGAATCTTGACTCAAAATATCTTCATTTTGTAAATCGAGCCTCACATGATGAATTCATGCTGTAGATCTTAAAAATGAAACAAAACTAAGATCTTCTTTTTACATCATGTAATGAAACAAATAAAAAGCAAAATGTCTGCATTGAAGATGAAGGAAATGTAGCTCAGGAAAGTACATTTCTAAAAATAAAAATTATACATTTGAAAAATGAAACTATGTGCACAAGGGAACAAATTGAATGAAGGGGTGAAGGAGTTCACTGTACTATCCTTGTAAATTTTTTTAAGTATAAAATCATTCCAGAATAAGTGGGTTTAGAAAATATGATGTGAACACACTTAATAAAATGCTCAAATGAAGTTATTTTAATAAAAATGTAACTCAAGTAAGGGACAGCACACTCTCACTGTAGTCTACCTGAGGATTGGCCTCTTTTCTGGGTAAAATAAGATGTGGACAAGTACAAATTTATTAACATTCAATGTATCACATGTGGGTTACTTTTGAAGGATCTGAAGATATTTATCCTGGAGACAGACTTGATTGTATTGTATGGGCTCCCAAAGGAAGGCTAGGACTAAGATGGAAATGGAAAATGAGAAAGGTGGTCTCTCATTCATATATACATCTTGAGTGCTTTTATGAATTGCTGTTTTAATTTTGGTTGTATCTGTGTATATTTTATAGACAGTTAAGAGTTATCTGCCTTTTCTTGGGACTAGAAATGTGCTCAGTTATAAAGAGTTTGTCTCATACACAGTACCTTCTGGGCTTGATCCACTGGATGAGGGAGGCATCCATCTATTATATTGGTGGTATACTTGATCTTTGTTACATCTCTTTAACACTTAGGATCTTAGTATGAAACCCAACATATGTTTCATTTCCTTCACAATTTTTAACTGAAAACATTGTTTTCATGGCTCTTTATTTTTAAGGTAAATCATGTTTTTCAAAGAGATCATGCCATTGATTTTTCATGGTTTTGTACCTGATACTTCTTTCAGTTTATGTGATTATAATTATGTATCAGAATATGAACTTAATATGTATTTATATCAGTGCTTTTCTATTGCCATACATTACATAACAGTATATACTTCTATATAACTATTTAATTTCGATTACAACTTTTTGTCTTAAACACTATAATGTGATGAGAATAATTTTTTAAAAAAAATCATATCAGTATTGTTCATTATGATAATTGTAGAGTTAAAAAAATGGCCTGAAGTACCTAAACTACTTTAGTCATGGACAAAATGGTAGTTAAGGATAAGAACAAGAAAAGAAGGAAAGAAGACAGTTGGCATGTATTACTTCATAATGAAAGTTAATGGTTACAACGTAGGTAATTTGATGGTAGCTTATTATTGATAGATTTTGCTGTACTTTCCATTTTTGTACAATTTTTTCTTTAAGCATTTTACTGACTAGAAGGTTTGAAACGGACACTGATTCTACAAGCATTTAGTATTTTTTGGTGGTATCATTTTTGTTTTTGCTCTTGTTAATCTGGGAAACTTAAGCTGACGCTGCAAACGGCAAGCATAGCTTTTCATCAGTTTGTTACTGCCCATACTTGCCCATACTGTTCTTCCCTTCGGATTCCTGCGTCTGCTTCATGGGATGCGAGGGATTTTGTCCACATGCACCACATGACAGGGTGATTGATACCAGGTACGGGGACATGTAGATGGCCTTTCTCCTTGAGATGTCCACAGTGTGCAGCTACATTACGGCTGCTTTCAGTGAAATAGAAACTTCTAAGTTCTGTTATTGTAAAAGAATGGATGTTAGAACTTTTTAGTTTTCCCTTCTTTTGTGTTTGTTCTTGGGAGCTTAGCTTTGTTCACAGCTTTGAAGAAAAGGCGTGTGGTTTTCGTATTCTGATTATTTATTTCATCTCGTAGTTCCAAAGCATGAATGAGAGTTATACAGCACTAATAATTACAAAAGAATTATTAAAATAAAGAGGGGCCGGGGAGATGGCTCAGTAGAATAAGCGCTTCCCAGGCAAGCACGAGAGCCTGAGTTCAAGCCCCGGTTCACCCAAAATAGATAAACAAATAAATAAAGCTTAACATCACGGTTGACATCACTGCTGTTAGCTGTTCAGATTTCTTGCTTGTGTAATGAGACAAATGAGAATTCCTTTCATGAGTTAAAAACAATTTCACTATTTTCTTCTCTTGCTGTGAAACTCAGAAATAATTGTTTTTATCTCAAAAAATTGTAGCTCTAAATTTTGGCCCCATTGCATAATTTTATGCAAAATATAGTCAATGTGAGGTAATTAGAGAAGCTTCTGTTCAGATATTGCTTTAAGGTATTATTTCTTAATTGAAGCAATATGTAATTAAATATTAAGATGAGTAAAAGTTTATGTAATTTTACAGTAACTTAAAACAAGTGTATCAGTCATAGAAAGAAATGCTATCAGGGATCATGGAGATAGCTCAGTGACTTACGAGCCTGCCTGGTAAGTGCAAGGTCCTGAGTTCAATCCCCGGTATGCCTCTCAAAAAGAAAAAAAAAAAATGACATGAATATTTTCTCTGTAATGTCAATGCCTACAGATAACTTCTATTGATGGTTTAGCATTGCTATTGAATATGTTTGAAGTTGAAATCACTTTAAGTTTTTTTTTCATAGCATTATATCTTGACAACTCTCTAATTTGAAATGTTCTTCCTACACATGATTTCAAATAAACAAATTATAGATTATTAGGTACGTATTTCTAGGCATTTCATTTTCTTTTTGTTAGGATCTGAAGTTTTCTGCATTTTGGCTATTTAAAAATGTTCAAAGAGTCACTTATATTTTTAAATGGACTGTCTCATAAATTTGTACAAATGCAATAACTGGGGGAAGGGCAGTGAGCACTGTTCTAACTCTTTTTGCAGATTACAAATTGCCCTCAAGGCAGGCAGATACACTTTATGCTAGCATGTCATTATAAAAATTATTTTTCCTGTAAAACTGGTATTATTAAGGAAATACATGACATGTTAGGTTTACTTCATTTAATTTTGCTCTTTGAGAAGCTCTATATGTCTTTATAAATTACTTGTTCATATACTTTATCTGTTTTTGGATTTGAACATTCATCTGTATTTATTTATTGTTATAGTCTGCACATAAAATAGACCATAACCCTGTGCTAGACTGCAGTTATTCTTTTGCATTCTTTTTTTTTTTAATGTCTTTACCTCTGATAGTTACTTATTTCTTGGTCCAGTCAGAATGAGAGGCGTTCACATTCAAGGCAGAGAGACCATGCTCCCTTTCGTTTCTTTTGGGTTCTTTATTCGTGTTCATAAATGAGTAGTGATGGGGATTTGCACTGCATTTTCCCTCCTTCCTTATTCCAGCCACCAGCTCTCCTGGGTTCTGCAACTCAGCTTTCATTCAGTCGTACAGTACAGCTGTTTCCTATCTGCAGAAGGGGCAGACGATGTCTCAAGCTTTCTCCAGCTGCACTTAGCATTAAAGTGTGTTTTTGCTCATTTTCTCTTTCTTCTTGTCTGGGATGTTCTTCCATTTGCAAAATGTAAAAGAGGGAGAGGGAAAGGGAGAGGGAGGGAGGGAGAGAGAGAGACAGACGGATGGACAGACAGACAAGACAGAGCAAGCGAGCATGCTAGATACTATAACTTTAATAAAATTTCCCACCTTATGAGTTTTAAGTCTTTATGTACATTTTTCTTGGTACAGAATATCAAAAACTTGACTTCAGTCAACTTCTCAAGGAAGCTGTGGTTATCTGCTCTGACTTCCTGTTACTAGCGATCAGTTTGTATCATTCTTTACAGGTGTCAGTCCACTTTCCCTGATGCTCTGTGTCCCAATTCAGTATGGATAGTTTAATGTTTGGCTTGTGAAAACTGTGAACCTTTCAAGTCATTTTTTGATTTGTTTATATAATATAATTTAGAGTTGATATGTAATGTGTTTTTAGTCTTAAGTGTATATACTAGAGGGAGATGACTGGAGAAGAGCAGTATTTAAATATTTTGATGAAAATTTCTTGTTATTTTTTGACTCTGAAATGGAAAGATTTACTTTTCATATTCCAGGGGATGTTTGACTTGTCAAAATCTTTTTATAAACTTTGAAATAATGTCATGGAAGAGGCCTGCTTTTTTTTTTGTAGTGAATTGATTATCTCTAAGTAAACCAAGATTGGCAGTCTATAGCAGAAGGGGATAAAGAAAGGTCAATACACTCACAGATGAAATCCAGTAACCAGTAATGAAAAGTGAGGTTTCAAATTTGCATTAAGCTCTGCACATCACATTGCATTTGTTATTTTTGGTATTAGCTTTGTTGGTTCGTGTCATATTTTTTATATTTTAAGAGTGGTGTTTGAAATTAAGCATTCTGTAAGAATCTGGAGAATGTGTTTTCACATCTGAGATTCCTATTTTTATTGAGGGCGTTGCCTATCACTGTGCTCTATAGAGTCACCTACTTTTTTGACCGTAGCTACTTTGTCCTGGAAATTAGATAATGCACATATTATAGAATTTTGTTGTTTCATGGCAGTTGAGGAAATCACATTTCTGAGCATTTCCCCCCAGTTTCTTAGACATTTTTATAAGAAACTAAAATCATGAATTTTGCATGCCCACCTCTGTCCAACTCTTCATCTCTTCTTACTTCTGCTTCTCTATTCATGTAAGGCTAGCCCTTCTTTATAGGTGTGCTGATGCTGACCTCCAGTTCAGTCAAAATCGAGAAAGTTAGCCCAGCAGGATGGCCACAGAGGGCAGAGGTCCATACAGGTTGCTTCAGAGTGCCGTTCCCTCTAGGGGTGCACAGTGGTAGGCTGAGGTGCCTACTTTCATACTACGCCAGCATCTTCTATAATTTTGGCAGTTGATGTGCTTCAGGAGCAGGTTATGCCATCTGTTTATAATCTTTTTAAGAGAGCGTAGCAATCAGGTGCACAGCCTCTCAGTTCTGTTGGGACTGACCTCAGTGTCCCCATGACCATATCTTTTTTTAAAATTATTTTAGGGAAGGGTCTACAGGGTGTTCAGGGTCTCACTACTAGATCAAACTTGGAGTAATCCGCCTGTTTACAGCCTCCCAAGAGCTGGGATTACAGGCACATGCCACCACGCCCAGTCTCAATTGCTGTTTCAGCACGCCCTGGGG
The DNA here is from genome assembly GCF_000260255.1 of Octodon degus. Lineage (NCBI taxonomy): Eukaryota > Metazoa > Chordata > Mammalia > Rodentia > Octodontidae > Octodon > Octodon degus. The sequence continues at coordinate 4,131,182 of NW_004524746.1, read as the reverse complement.
ATAGGGACGGTGAGGCAGGCCCGGGGATCGACCGTGACCATATCTTTCATGTGGGCAAGTAACAAGGTGCTCTTTGCAAGATCTCTGAGTAGTGGCACCACCATAACCTTCTGATGGGTAAACCCAACTGGTCACAGAGCCCATTCAGCAACTACTTCTTCTTTAATTAGGGAAGTACTCCTTTATTTTAAATGTCTTTTTCTTTAGAGGTTGTTTCGTTTCACTCATTTTACTTTAATCAGTGATATCCTTTGAACATCTAAACTTAGTTAGCTTCTCATTAGGCAAGCAAACGTTATTTTACGTGGGTAGTGTTTTTATCTCAGAAACATCTTCCGAAGTTTAGTTCTAATGTTTTCTATTCCTACTTTAGTCACTGCTTCATTTCTAGGAGGCTTTAGGCTCAAATAATCCCATTTCCCTCACTTTATGATCCCAAAATTGTGTTGAATTTTGTGCTTTGTGCTCACACTCATTTACCTGGATTGCTGCACATTTGTGTCCTTTGTCACATTCACGCAATAGTCCTTCTCATCTTTAAGCTTCTATTTTAAAATGTTTCTATTGTTTATTTGGTTTTACAGGTGAGAGATCATGAAAGAAACATTCATAACCTTGTTAGCACACTGGAAACAATAAATGCTGGTCTCCCCTTGGTGTAAAGCTTTTCATTAGTTACGTAAATGAGAAAACAAGCAGTTGGAAGGTATAATGCAGTAAAATAGCAAGATATGAAAGACTGTTTTTAGCTAAAAGAGGTCATTGATCATCTGTTTCCTAGTACATTATTGGTGTAACTTACAAAATTTTATATTGGCTATCATATTATCTTTAC
>NW_004524746.1:4121419-4130052 GCF_000260255.1 Octodon degus | reverse complement strand
ATTTTATTTTTTATTTTTTAAATTAATTTTATTGAGAAAGAAATAGCAATGAGACAGTTTCAAAACAGGTTAGTAGGACAGTTACAATAATTAACACATTACATATTGTTGTCTTTGTAGCACTTACTCAGAGTACAAGATGCAGACATGGTATGTTGTCTAAACACTATTAGTACAAAAGGAGGCAAATATGATACTGATATCAAAAGCAGGGAAAGACACAACTAAAAAAGAGAACTACAGGCCAACCTCCCTCATGAACATAGATACAAAAATCCTCAATAAAATACTAGCAAATAGAATACAACAAACCACCATGAAGATTATACATCATGACCAGGTAGGATTCATTCCAGGGATACAAGGATGGTTCAATATTTGCAAATCTATAAATGTAATACACTGTATCAATAGAGTCAAATCCAAAAACCACATGATCATCTCAATTGATGCAGAAAAGGCTTTTGACAAAGTCCAACACTCATTCATGTTCAAAGTACTACAGAAAATTGGAATAGATGGCCTCTAACAGTCTGATAAAAGCCATCTATGACAACACAACAGCTAAAATAATTCTAAATGGGGAAAAACTGAAATCTTTTACTCTCAGATCTGGTACAAGACAAGGATGTCCTCTATTAGCACTTCTATTCAATATAGTTCTGGAATCATTAGCTAGAGCCATTAGATAAGAGAAAGAAATAAGAAGAATAAGAACAGGTAAAGAAGATGTTAAACTATCATTATTTGCATATGACATGATACTCTACCTGGAAGACCCAAAAGGCTCCAACAAGAAGCTACTAGAATTAATACACAAATTCAGTAGCATGGCAGGACACAAAGTCAGTACCCCAAAGTCAATAGCATTTCTCTACACAGATAACAAACACACTGAGAGGGAAATTAGAGAAACAATACCTTTTATAATAGCACTGTGGAAAATGAAATACATAGGAATTAATCTAATTAAAGAAGTAAAAGATCTGGTCAATGAAAATTACAGCACTCTGAAAATAGTATTTTAATAAAGTAAAAAAAAGAAAGAGACACCTTCAAGAGGAATGGTATTAAATATAGTTACCCTTTGTTCCTGTGTTTCTTCGGGGAGAAAACACCACACTCACACACACACACACACACACACACACAGTATGCCTCTGTTTCTTAAGTTGGCGTCATTGCATGGTCTAGTGCACTCACAGGTGGTAGCCCTGGTGTGAACTTGGCCCCCTACCTCTGTAACAGAAGGACAGCAAAGCAAATGAATGATTCAGGCAAGCTCCCAGCAGAGGAAGGGCTGTGTGTGGACTTCCAGCTTGCTTCTCCCCTGCCCTCGTGTAGAGCTCCCTACAGCAGGCCAACTGGCCCCTCTCGTTCCCACATCCTTTTTCCTCCTCTTCTCTTTATATTTGTCCTTATCCTCTTCTCCTTTCTCCTCCTTGCAAAGCTGTCTGCATCAGCCAGCCCAGCTCCTTAGAGCCCTGTGTAGGAATAGATGGGTCAAGGTGACTTGTCTCACTCCTGAAGATGCTGCCTTCCCCTTACCTGTAAGCAAATATTCAAAAAGGGCCAAATATGGAGGGGTTTATACTTCAACTTTTCCTTTATGATTTCTTCAAGACTGTATACACTTCACAATAATATGTCAGTTCCTGAAAGCTTTGTTAGTGAAGCAACAGCTGACAGATTTTTACTATAAATGTAGCAGGCCCTGCAAAATCTATGGTATTAGTCCATTTTCCTTTAATGTGGTGAAATACCTGAGGCTGGGTAACCCATAAAGAAATTTATTTAGCTCGCAATCCTGGAGGTTCAAGGGTACAATGACAACATCAGCTCCAGTGGGGACCTTATGGCGGATGGCATCGTGCCACAAGCAGGCGTGAGCGGGGAGCTTACTGCTGAGGAGCCTCGTGTGCTTTCCTGACAGTATCCCTCTCCTCAGATCTCAGAGGTTCCAGGAGCCATGCCTTCATTCCTTCCCAAGTCCGCCTCCTTAGGATGTGTCACTTGGTTCAGCCCCTCAAAGGTCTGCCACTTTTCATGTTACATCAGGGACCAAGGTTGCAAAACAATGGAACCCTTAGGGGAAACAGTAAAACTCTCCAAACCATGCCAACAAGGCAGGGAGAAAAAGCAGGCTAGAGTCCGCCGTGACCATTGATTTGGAGCAGATTCTCAATCTGACTGATAAACAGATTTTGGGATGTTACACATTTTCGTGCCAAATGCATTGATGGTCTGGAGCTTGAGCCCCTTTTCCTTAAAATGTAGTCAGTGAGCAGAGCTTCCACTTTGCTGTTTCACAGCATGTTCTGTAAATGTTGTGTGATAATGCTCAGATTGTGGCAGTCTTGCCTGGGCCCTGTTTCATCAGTTCCCTGACAACCTTAACATTCTCATTTCACTAAACTTTTGTATACACACCTGATTTTTAAAATGCCTGCCTGCAATTCCTTAAATACCATTCACTTTTCATTATTCTAGTCCCCATTTAGAGGGCTGTAAGCCTTGCCAACTGTCCTGTTAGTCAGTCTGAGCTGTGATCACATCCTCTAGGCAGCCAACCTTTTCCCCTCGTCCACCTCCTCCTGCTCCCCTCCACTCTGCCTGCATCCTGTCTTCTTCCATTTCGGCCCCCCTCCTCTTCCCCTTTCTCATCACCTCCTTACCTTCTGCCTTTGTGTATCTGTTTCCTTTTCTTTGTTTTTTCCATGTTAAAAAACCTTTCTCATGGCAGTATACTGGAAAATGACAAGATGAAATCATATTATGATGGAATGGTTGACTTGTATAATGATAGTCACGTAGCTATGCATACAAAGTTTCTACTATAGTAAACTCCAAGTACCTTCTTGAATAAAGAAAGGGATAGACTGCTGTTGTTCTAAGGTGATTTCATAGCATTTGGGTATTTTTTGCCCAGTAATTTTCTTACATCAGGAAAATGACCATGCGTTCTGCAAAGTAATTCATAAATGGAAGGCCCATTAGCAAGAAGATGAAAGAGTTGAAAAGATTTCAGTTGCAAAATATTGTACAAGAAGACTTTCTACACTATTGTTTGCTATTTCTTAGAAATGAGTATATTTTTACTATTTCCTTGAGTTACGAAAATTAGTTTCTACTTTTTCAAGCTCTGGATAACTTCCAGATTGAAAAATCTAAGCAATATCATGTGTAAGTCACTTGCAGCCAATACTTCCTAGGAGGAAATTGTCTTGCTAGTGTTTAAAATGCCAGTGTGTCCTACAGTGTTTGTAACAAAGTTTTTTATGTTGTTTTGTCCATTTAATGTTCTTATGAAAATTTTTAAATTCTTAGGGATTTTATACTCTGTTTGGAATTGGTTTCCACCCTCAATTTACACTTCATTGAAGTTGCCAGACTACTCAGGCATTGTGACTAAATAGCTGTCATTTTTACTTGGTAGGTAGCGCTACACTGAAAAGAAGACATAACTTCATAATTGGGTTCTGACAAGGCTGTATAAGAAATTAACTGAAAATGCTAAAGAACGGTAGATAATGTCAAAGACACTGAAAATAAGCTGTGGAATTCATCATATCCTGAATTCACAAGTATGAATATTCAGACAGATATATTTTGAAGCCTTTTGCGTACTACAAAAGTTCTCTGTTTTGCCATTTAGTTGATAATGACATCTGCCTAACTGATAATTTTATGGGAGCTATTGTAAAGCATATATAGTATATAAATGTCTTAGAAATTGTCAATCTTGGAAATTTTAGTGTATATTCCAGTAGAATTAAAGAGTTCACACCGCTAGTGAAGACTAAACCTTATTTTATTTCCTTTGTAAGTGGAACATTTTTGAGGGCTCTGTGAGCCTTTGCTGGCTACTGATAGTCTCTCTGGCTTCCATGGCTGTGGCAGAAATCTAGAGCTTCATCTGCGCATGAAGGCAATGCCTGGGATGCTGGGAACTGGAATCTAGAAATGATTGTCCCTCAGAGGCTACCATAGGAACAGCGCTTAGCATCATCTTCACTTGGCCTTTCCACCTGTGTCAGGCCACACAGACTGTGAAGCTTGGTCGTAGCAGCCCCGGGAAATGAATCTGCATCCACACGTTAAGATGCATGCGTGTTTCATGATGGGAACTCGAATGCTTAGTTACTGATGTTTTTAATTTTTTTGTCTTTACTTTTTAATATTGGCTTTAAAAATACTTAAAAGCAAACAAACCTGCACAAATTTCATTGAATCTTCTATAATTACTTTTTATATGAAGTTTCTAAAAAAATTAGATATGTGCATAATTGGCAAAATGCAGTGTCTCAAACTTAGAATCATATCTAGGTTTGTTGCAAAACCATTGTAGCATATTCTCTGTAGGGAATTAAGAGTTTTAAATATTTTCAAAAAGTGGAGATTAGGACTGAGGTCATAGCTCAGTGCCACTGTGCCTGCCTGACAAGTGTGAGGTCCTGAATTTGACTCTCAATACAAAACAAAGCAAACAAATAGATAAAGAGGTGAGGATAAATTAACTGAGATTGAAAATGTTGTTGCCGGCCAGTATCCAATATGTAAAATAATTACATATCTGGATCTAGTTATAAAAAAGAATTTTGTTATCTATATGACTGCAGAATCATGAATTTTAAAGTAGATCATACATAAAATGATAAATAGAAAATACTTAGGAAACACTGAAATTGAAATTGGTGTTATTATTATTGACAAGTTTGGCTTTGTAAGTTACTGTTATTTAACCAAACATAAGAGTACTATTCTTAGATATCAGACTTAGCACCTGTGTAGGCGAGCTCAGGGCCCAGGATTCAATCCCCAGCACCACATGCCGTGCTGGTCCTGCTCCCAAGTGTGCTGAGCTGGCCCCTGAAACCAGATTTGGTGACACATGCCTGTAATCTCAGCACTGGGAAAGCTGAAAACAGGAGGATCACTACGAGTCCAAGCTGTGTAGTGAGACCCTGTACCAAATACGTAAAAATGTAAATAAATAAAAAAATAACATAACTAGGCTATGAGACATTTATGTAGATACTTGGATTAAATATTTATCCAGCTACTTACATAGTTGTAGATAGGTGTGAAATTTTTGGGTTTTGCATTTTTTAGCTAAGATTATGTTATCTATATGACTGCAGAATTGTGAATTTTAAAGTAGATCACAAAAATGATAAATAGAAAATACTTAGGAAAAACTGAAATTGAAGTTGGTGCTGTTATTATTGGCAGGTTTGGCTTTGTAAGTTACTGTTATTTAACCAAACATAAGAGTACTATTCTTGAAACTCAGTGCTGTTTTTGTTATAGTATACCAGTAACCCACCAAATAAGAGAATACACAGACTTCTTTCTCTCTGTGTGGCAGTTGATTTTGTTCTGGTCTACTCTCCATTTATTTCTTACCCCTCATACTCCATCTCATAAACGTGGCTTTCTGTTAACACATAAACATGGAAAAGCACATGACATGTAACTCAGCTTCTCTAGTTTGCCATTTATTCCTTCTATAATGTTTTTACTTGTGACCCTACTTCCTGTTTGATTTTATTAAATAATCAATGAGAATATAGTATTAAAAGAACTTTGCATAAGAATTTTAAATGTACATATAAGTAAATCTGATGTAGAAAATCAAGCTAACATGTTTTTCAACCTGAAAACCTTTTACACTAGAAATAATTCACGAGGCTTGAAGAGGATAGAAATAATGAGTACTAGACCCACTGCTTTTATGTAGAGACTGCCACTTGTTGTTGTTGTTATTATTATTATTGTACCAGGAGTTGAATCTGGGGTCTCACACTTGCCAAGCAGGCTCTGCTTCACTTAGCTACATCCCTGGCTCTTGTGTGAGCGTTTTTTTTTTTTTTTTTTTTAAGCATTTCATGTTTCCTTTAGATTTTCATGACCTACAAGTCATTATGTTTTCCCACCTGTAGAGTGTCTATCGTTATACCTTTCTCAACCAAACAGGCACCAACAAGAGCAGCATTAATGTAGTCTTAGATCGATCTTTTCTCTTTTCAAAGTCTTTTTTTCTGTCTGTAATGTGGATTATATATACTTTTGCTCTTTCGTAGGACACCAAGTCTCCTTTTTCTTAAATCCTGAATCAAGCTTTAAGTCATTCATGACATGAATGTTCTTATAATTTGACTCAATTAGTAGTACAGCAATTAACTGGCTAAGCAAGAATCTTTGTCAATATATTGAATAATGTTGTTCCCGAAGAGATTACCAAAAACTTTGCTTTTTATGGGTGGTCTGTTAATGTAAGGGAACAAAAAAACAAACAAACAAACAAAAAAAAACACAACACTTTTGTTTGAAGTTGGCCTGGAGCTTCATAATAAGTGAGCTCTGTTTTCATGCCTCCTTTACAAATCCTGAAATCAATACTTTGTCCTCAGTGGACAATCAGATAGTAGCTATTTAGCTACATAATTTGGTAGGCAATCATGCAAAGAGATCACTAGCCTTCCAGAGTGAATGACTCGTGTGCAAAAGTAATATCAGTATTTTATGTCAACATACAAATTTCTTTAAAGTTGTATGATTGAGAAAAATCCCTTAAAGCATTTTCATAAATAAGTGAACAGTAAGTACTATGATGTATGAATCAGGATGGATGGCACGGATGAGGTCAGCGTGTCAATCTGGGTATTAGCCAGCAGTTCAGAGTACCTTAAATATTGTTATTTCATTTATTATCTGTAAGAGCCCTAAAATTTGTTACTAGTACTTGTTGTTGATTTACACAGGGAATATAATTTTAGGAAATCTGCCAACATGCCAGACCTAGTATAGATACAGAATTAAAAACCCAGTTTAAGACAGCCAACATATTAGCCCTAGCCCTTGAACGTCAGTGAGAACTAAGGACATAGGAGAACTTGTATTGTAACATCCTGTAACTCAGCTGTGTCCCAAATTTTCGGATCAAGGAGATTATGGGGCCACAGAGGAAAGTGATCGATGATGTAGAGTGTGCCTAAGGAGAGTCACTTGGAGAGAAAACATTCTCTCAAGCTTTAACAGAGAGCAAATTGGTCAAGCAATGGCCATGGCTCATCCACATGGCTGACGCTGACAAAGGATTTACAAACTCCTGTACAGGGTTTCAGGATAAATCCAGAGGAGACTTGACTGACCTTATCAAATACAAAAGTTGCATTTCGTATTATATAGCTCTTGCTTTATCTTGGTCTTAACCATCAACAGAAAAGTATAAAAATTAAAAGCTATATTAATATGTTGAGCTGTAAAAGGCTCAAGTCAACAACTTCTGACATTGCCAGTCATATGGATAACCCACTACTATTATGGACTACTGGGCTATATTGGATTAGTTTGCTGAATTCATGCACCTACAATATTTGAATGACAATGGAATACCCTTCTTTGACAAAACTAAACAAAAAAGGAGATACAAATGAAGGACCATTTTGTATCTGTATATTCAAAATAGTTAGAATAAATATACGCCTACTTTCTCTTAATTCAATGAATAGAAAGATTTGTTGTAATAGTGTGTGTGGACAGGATATCATGTCTGCATCTTGTACTATGAATACCACTAAGAAGATAACAATATGCAATGTATTAATTACTGAAATCATCCTACTAATCAGTTTTGAAACTGTCTCATTGCTATCTGTTTCTCAATAAAATTATTTTAAAAAGACTAAATTAAACTTATGAAATTATGTTTTTTTTTAAAATCAATGATCCATAATCTCATTTAGGTTCCTTTTCAGAATAAATGCACATGAGATTGTGTACAATAGGCCAGAGGTTAGTAGAGACCAAGAAAGTTACATGAAAATAATTTTAGGCAAGCTTTTTAAACAAGGCAAGTGATATATGGGCTCTGTAGTAAATATGATTTTGAATAAGTTCCTAATAATTGTGTTACAGGAGAATATATCAACACTTATTACTGTGTGAAACTGAAAGAAAAGTCATTCCAAATTATGAAATGAACTCTTTTAATTTCAAAATACTATTAATTCTACAAAGACTTTGGCACATTGTTCAATGATATCCAAATCCAAGCACATTCTTCTCATGTAAATTTTGGAATATTATCTGAGAAATTTAGCAATTTCCATTCCTATGAAAAACTGCATAAAGCAAAGATTTATCTTCAAAATGAATTTTGAAAGTTACATCAGACATTCATCAAGGAATTTGACTGTGAACGAGTGTTTAGTTTCAAATGAGATTGGGTGCATTCAGAGTGGTATGGCAGTAGACAGTGTTTATTTTCAGTCGCATGAACCACACTAATAAATGGGCGACCTTGACCTCAAAGCTGCATGTGGAATAAGCTGCCCCATGGCGGGGCTGAGGGGGAGTCTTACAGAATCCTGTGAGCCAAAGTTTGTGTTCACTTTGGGATGTTAAAAATCCCACCCAGGCTGGGGAGATGGCTTGGTGGCATAAGCCCCTGCCTGGCAAGTGCAAGGACCTGAGTTAGATGCGTGGCACCGCATGCCGTGCTGGCCCTGGAACCTGGGGTGCACATTGCTGGCCACTGAAGCCAGATGTAGTGCACGCCTGTATTCCCAGTGCTGGGCTGGCTGGGACAGGAGCATCACTACGAATCGGAGGTGCATAGCAAGACCCTG
>NW_004524746.1:4118463-4121289 GCF_000260255.1 Octodon degus | reverse complement strand
GTGAATGAGATCAGTGCCTCAGAGACACACCTGACCCTTCCACTCATGATGCCACAGCAGTCGGGCACCCTCTAGGTGCCACAAAGTGGGTCTTACTAGCCACCAAGTCTGCCTTCATTTGGACTTTCCAGAAGCCAGAGCTGTGTAAACAATTTTGGTGTTTTAAAACCACCTAGTTTAAGATATTGTGTTATAGCAGTCTAAGCACACTGAGTCATGGTGGTTTTTGGAACTTAGTGTATTTATCACATCGGAATATCTGTCTCTTGAGTCAAATAGAACCCTGACATCATTTTGCAATCACTGCATTAGGGAATGCAAGATTCATGAGGTCAAGAAATGGTTCTTTTTTAAAAAAATTCTTGCCCCAGCCTCAGCACCTAGAATTGTGCATGTGTTGAACGTATTACGTGGTTTTAAAAAAAAGTTGAATCAGTAATAAAGCAATTAATCATGTAGCTGTTGAGTGCATCCTCCTCAGATCATACTGGAGACAGTATGAAAACCAGTAGCATGTGGCACATCATTGATCGTGCTAGAGAAACACCTTTGTTATGTCCAATGACTAGTTATTTTATATGAAATAATATATGAGGCTCTATGAGAATACAAAGGGGCATAGTGAAGGCCTACCTCCAGAAAGCTTATTATTTGGGAGAAGCACAATATTTGTAAAATAATTTGGAGGAAATAAACTAGCTTTGTTTTAACATCTACATAAAAATCATCACAAGGAAGTGTGCAAATGACACACAGCAAAATGAATAAGTCACTGCTTATTTCTTAGAACAAGCATGAATGCTTTTTATTTTAAAAATATATGGTATACTATTTTAATGTAAAGTATTTTAAAAGTACAGAAATGATACTGTGATGGTTCCTAGTAGGAAGAGCTTAGTTGGGACTAACTAGGGAAGCTTTGTAGCAACAACAGGATTTGACAGGAGTTTGTGCTGGGAGCAGGAGACATTCTAGGTTGGAGAAACTTCATTATGGTTAGAAAATTTAGGTATCACTGCTGATGTGGTTTTAGAACATTCTTTGATGTTCTGAGGTCTGCATAATTAATTGGGTAGATTTTCCCTGATAGTGACTACGTAGGCTTATTGACTGATTCGTAGATACAGGTCTATATGGATACCAGTATCTTTATGTCTAGGCCAGTATGTTTCCAGCTGAATCTAATTACTTCATTTAGAAAATAAGGTAGCAGGTTTAACCCAATAAAGCCTGCTTTTCTTGTATAGTCTAAATATTATGGTTATATTTCAGTCTATATTTAATACATGCTTCAGAAACGAGATGTGGATAGAATTTATTCTTGACTGTTAGAAAAATGTAAGGCAGATGGCCTCTGATCCTGTGATATTAAATAAGCATCTTTCTGGACAGCTGTTGTCAGTGTAATTCTCTGCTGGGGGAAGACTTGTCAAATCATTGCCTGTACTTTTTTTTTTTTTTTAAATTGGTGGTTTGTAGAAGGCAAAGGTTTAAATGGCTGCTGATATATCTTAATATTTTGAAGAATAAGTGCTTAAAAAGTCAAGCATTTGTCAGGAATCTCAAGCAAGGTCTTCCCTTTTATTTTGCTAATATGGGAACCAGAAGAAGAAAATAGAATTTTTAAACACAAATAAGACCAATGTATGCCCCCCCCCAAGATAGTCAAGATCAAATAAAAATATAGACAGGCATAAACATCTATATATAGGGCAAAAAAAGGCATAAAAACAAGGTGAAATGGGGCATGCTGTTTTGACAAGGGAGACTGAGAAAGAAGGACCTTGAAGGATGAGAAAAAATTTTAGAAGGTGGAAAATGGCTAAAAGAAACATCACAGGATTGTGAAGAGAGGGCAGGCCCACTGGAGCACCAACCAAGCTAGCAGTGTGGTTGGTAATTTATGAGTAGAAGTGAAATGTGTTAGCGGATACTCTCATAGGTCCCAGAAACAGGCATTACTTTCCCATCTTGCAGATAAGAAACTGAGGTGGAGGATGTGTCATCTCACACAGAGCAGAGATTGCTTTCCTCCAGTTCTGTCATCCAGCTGGGTGCTTCGATGCACAACTTTTGCTAGTGTGGTGAGTCCACACTTCTTTCTTCCCTCCCTGGTGTTTCACAGGAGGAATTAAATTGCCTAATAAATGAGAGAGGGTTTTGTGACCCGTGAATTGGAAAAAATATAAGGGTTCTAAATGGGAAAATCTCTTTAATCACTTCTGCTCTGCTATTTCTGAGTATTAAGAGCTCATAGTTCACTGCACTCATGTGACTGTCATAGGAAGCAAAGCTTATGCAAGTCTTCAGTGAAGGATGGTGGCTTAGGAAGGTCCAGAATCTGCATTAGGTTTCAGGACAACTTAGAAGCCGCAGAACCTCCCAGGAGCCTTCCATCCATTTGTTCCTCACCCTTCAGTTCCGTTGAGAAGCTGGAAAGCCTGTGAATAGAATGGGTCATGCGCTGGTGGTAACTCAGTGGACTCTGCATGGATAATTTTTTCTTCTTTTTTTTTTTTCGTATATTGTCTCTTCTTTATTCTTTGGGACAAAAATTCAATCTAAATGGTTATTATCAAAATATATTTTGATCTTGGTTCAAAAAAGATAGCAGTTCTACCAATTCTTAATCTTTAATTTTTTCTCAGTTAGGGATATTCAGTTCTTTCTCTTCCTTTAATGCAAAGACTACAGTGTGAACATTCCTCTGGTAAATGCTGAAAGCTGTGTCTAGTCTCTTGGATTACCATCCTGTCATATACTTGGTAAATCAAGAGGGAAAAATATTTTCAATTTTTTTTTTTTTTTTTTTTTTTTTTTTTTTTT
>NW_004524746.1:4116090-4118363 GCF_000260255.1 Octodon degus | reverse complement strand
TGTGTGTGTGTGTGTGTAGTAGGATTTCACTGTTGTCCAGGCTGGCCTTGAACTCACTGTGTAGCTTCAGGCTGGTTTCAAACTTATGATCCTCCTTTTTCACCTTTCTAAAGTGGTGGAATTATAGGCATGTGCCACCCTGCCTAACATGTTGTTTAAAATTTGGGGTTTTGTAGACTTTGACCTCAATTCAGAAAGAAGAAACAGATATAATTTGTATGTGAATTATGCTCACTAAAATTTAAAAGGTTTTGATCATATTCCCAATATTCACTTATCGTTTCATTCAGGTATTGCTATTAAAAATATTGCATTTTCTAAGAATGAAATCCACAGAAGAATTAAAGATTGAACTCATGCATATTTTAACTTTTCTATACTCTTACTGAAAGTATCACATTTATGGAGAAAAACTAAGTAGATAAATTTATTGTATATGGAATATTGTAGGAGAAAGTAATGACATCAGTTTAATTCAGTATTCATTAAGATTCTGTGACATGCTAGACACTGCACTAGAATCTGATTATTGACAGGAAGAGAATAAGATTTAATCCTAGCTCCCCCAAAAATTACTAAGATAGATACTGTTAGCAAGGACTCATTTCAGCTCTTGTTGCTGTGAAATATGAAACCGTAGGTGTCAGTACTTATTACTTCTTAGCAGTCTCTGGTTAGACTGGGTGACTCTTCAGGTCTTGAATAACCTGACAAATCTGGTTGGAGTCACTAGGAATCTGTGCTCATCTGAGGTTCTCCCACAGGATTTCACACATATATATAATCTGGAAGGTTTCAGCTGGAACAACCGGACAGTCCTCTAGGGAAATGCTCCTCCTCTATCAGGAGAGCCTCTTTGCTTCTCTGGAGAGAGTTCCACGAGAGTGAGAGGTAGACTGCGAAGCCTCCTGAGCCGGCCAGTGCAGAATCCAGGGGCCTGGAAATAAAGCCCCTGATGGAAACATATTCTAAATTATTTTTCAAGGGGTATCAATGGAAAGGGAAATAATCAGGGTCATTTTATAGTACATATGATAGAGACAGGTTAACTTTTGGTAGGAGGAGAAAAGGCCTGTGTAAGGAGGCTCCTGCTGATTCTTGTAAGAAGAGCCCTGGAACTTCAGGTCTGAATTGGCGAACTTTAAATTTAGGCCTGATACTACTAGTATCAGTAGTATCATGAGGCTGGATTGAAGGAACAAGGACTGGAGTGGCTAATAACTTAGCTTGGTATTATTCTTTATTTAAAAGGAGCCATTTAAATTTTTAAGCAAACAAGAATAGCATTGTGCTCTTTTTTACTTTTTTTTTTTTTGGCAACAGAGTGAATTTAAATTGGACTGAGATGGAGAGATTCCATAAGGTGCTATTGTGAAATTCTTGTCTATGAAAATGATTATGAAGATCACAAGGAAGCAGGGGAAAGTGTTCACACATGTGTTGTGAACGTGACCGTCACAATCATCCGGGCATAGCCTTGCCTTCCCTCAGCTCGCTGGTGCCCACTGGCTGCCTGCTGTTCACACTCTGAGGATCTTGAACTCAGCTCAGCACATTCCAATGTCACGGATCCTATCAGTAGTCTCTCCCTCGTCTCACCCACAGCACTGTCCTCTTTCACACAGGTATGGTTGCAATCTGCATTTAAAATTCAGATGCTTTGGACGGGCAAGATAGCTACTGGGTGTGGTACCACATGCCTATAATCTCAGTGCTAGGGAGGCTGAAAACAGGAGGATCTCTACGCGTTCAAGCTGCATAGTGAGACCTTGAATCAGATACATTAAAAAATAAAATAAATAAATAAATAAATAAATAACACTCAGATGCTTATGTAGAGGTTATCAGATCAGGAGTTCTTCCCTGATCCTTTATTCCTACATTATTATGGAGCATCTATACCTAGCCTGGTCCAGTGTGTAAGCATAAATACAATTCAGAAACTCATATATAAATTTTAAATTTACTTTGCTTTCTGTTTAGCATACTCTGAACTTTCCGAGATTCTGAAAGTTTAAAAAGAAAAATGTGTTTTAAAATACTTTTCTCTTATTATTGCACATACGTTGGAGGCATTTGGGAGGCAGTGATGAACTTACAGGAGAAATTGAGAAGTACAAACTGACTATATTAATGTTTTTTCCCATAATTTTATTGATAAACAAATAGCAATCAGACAGTTTCAAATCAAATTGGTAGGACAGTTTCAATAATTAACACATTGCATACATTCTTCCTAGTGGTTAATTGCTGTACAAGATGCAGACATGATA